>NC_092048.1:39234178-39530579 GCF_003086295.3 Arachis hypogaea | reverse complement strand
TCTAGATCTTCTGTAACTGATTTTTGGGGGTATATTTCGTAGATTGGGGGGTGTATATTGCTTGACCTTGTAATGTTGCTTGATATTGAAGCATGTTTGAGTGATACCTGACTGATATATATGGATGTATCTGAATCATATCTATGGGTGTATCTCACTGTTATCAATGGGTGTATTGAATCATATCTATGGGTGTATCTTACTGTTATCAATGGGTGTATCTGACTCATATATATGGGTGTATCTGACTCATATATATAGGTGTATCTTACTGATATCTTTGGGTGTATTTTTTATTTCAGAGAAAATGGCAGCAAGAAACCAAACAAAAGACCTTAAGTGTGCCACACATCTCCTAAGTGATAAATTCAGAAACATGAGTGAGGAGAAGAAGGCGATTGTGAGGGATCTTGGATTCGGTGGGTTGATGCACATCCCACCACTAAGGGTGCATCACCAACTGTTAAGGGAGCTGGCAAACAACTTCAAACTTGGGGAGAACAGACTGGAAACAGGATATGGTTCTTTTAAAATAACACCAAGAAAGATAGGTCATGCGCTTGGCATCAATGCAACAGGTAACTAGCTAAAAATTATAGGTGTATATTAACTGATGCTTGGGTGTATATTTGAACCGACTTTGATACTTTGTTGTTTTCCTTTTTGTAGGAAATCTGTTTCCTCAGAAAGTGGATTATAAGAAACTTTCTGAGGATGACAAAGTAATTTTTAAAAGATTCTAGGGTAAGACCCTCAAAAGTCTTATAGATGAGATGATGGATATTGGCGTTGGTAACGAAGAGGAACGCCTAATGTTCAAGAGGATTTTCATCCTCTATATACAGATGGCGTTCCTTTTGCCAACGACAATAAACAAAATCTCGCCTGTGCACCTGGCCCCAATTTTTGAGATGGACAGCATAACGGAGCGAAACTGGGGGGGGCATGTTTTGACCTTTATCATCAAGGGCATCACCGACTACAAGGAGAAAAAGAAGAAGGCAATTGATGGCTGCCTCTTTGTCCTGATGATAATTTACTTTCATCTTTCAAAAAACAAAGGCAAGAAGAGGGCTGAAAGACCGCCAAAACCCTGGATTGCCAACTGGAGTAAGGAGCAGTTGGTGGAAAGAATGAGTGCAGAAACAGAGAAAATTTTGGTAAGTGAAGATAATATGTTGGGTGTATTTTATTTACCTGAATGTTGCTAACTAAAATATCTAATGTTTCAGGGAATTGTAAAGATGGTGGAGACAAGAGAAAAAATGAAAAAAATAGAAAAAAAAGAAAAAAAAACAAGAAATAAAAAAAATAAAAAAAGGAAGGCGAGTTCAACATCGTCTTCGGAGACAGAAACAACTACTGACAATGGCAGTTCTACCTCTGAGTCTGAGACTCAAGAAGACTCAGAGGATTCACCAAGAAAACACCCCAGCAAAAAGGGGAAAAAGTAAGTACCATACTTGGGTGTAATTCCTTTGTCGAGTTGGGTGTATTTTGTGGAACCATTTGGGTGTATTTTGTTGATCAAGTTGGGTGTATGTAGTTCATTAAGTTAGGTGTATTTCGTTTGCTGAGTTGGGTGTATATTGTCCATTCAGTTGGGTGTATCTTGTGCATTCATTTGGGTGTATTTTATATCTTTAGTATGTTCTAAATAATGATTGTTTGCCTTCCAGAATGGACTCCAGAAAAAGAAAGAAGAGTCAAGAGGAGTCAGATTCTGATTCAGAATCTGAATCTGAATCAAGTGATGAGTAATGTTCTGAAATTATTACTCCTTTCTTTTGGCTTCATTATAAAGATTTCATGTATTAACTGAAGTGTCTCTTATTAACTTATAGAAGCGAAGAATCATCACCGGTGGAGAAGGAAAAGAAAAAGAAAAAGACAAAAACAACACCAAAAAAGTAAGCACTTTTTTGGATAAATATTCTGTGATAAAATTAATTTTTTATTTCTGATTCATACTTTTTTTTCCACCCAGAACACAACCCAAAAAGAAAAAAGTTGTTGTTGAGCATTCATCTCCTGAAGAAGATCAATACTTTGATGGGTACAGTACCTTGTAAGCTATATTACCATCTATCATTGTAATTATTTTTGTTAACATCTTCTTTTATGAATGTAGTGAGAGATATGAAATATCAAGTGAAGATCTAGATGAATGGCTAAGGGGAAACGTTGAAAAAACTGCTGCAGAGGGGTATGTCTTGTTGTGGTGTCTATTTCAGATTTTAGTGTGTTTTCTTTGCTAATAATTGTTTCTTGTTTCGCAGGGAGAACGAAGCTGACCTGCGATCGACAAAAGGTCGCTATGTCTCCTCTGAAATGTAAGAAGCTTTATTTAATAAAATCTTGTTATCATGATTTGGGTGTATTTTGTGGAACCATTTCGGTGTATTTTATACCTGTATCATATTTTGTCTGAATAACATGAAATCTGTTTAGAATACCGGCTGTGAACTTGGGAAGTGATGATCCTTCCTCTCAAGGACGCACAGAATAGAGTAGTGTAAACCAGCCGGCAGAGAGCATGTAATTTCTCTTTCAAATAACCGTTACTTTTGTTCTTCTATTACCTTCTACTTCTAATTCTGTATATATTTTTTTTAGAAAAAAAGCCCTTTATTATTTTATTCAAGAAAAAAAAAGGCAAGAAAAAAAAGCAAAAACTGCAAGTATGTAAGTTCTCAAAAAACAAAGCCTGTCTTCTTTTTGAATTGTTCGGGTGTATTTTAGGTTGAGTCCGGTTCAACAGTCAGCCAGTGAGCCGGCTGATTCGAATATGATGGTTGTGAGGGAACAGACACCGTCGGATGCGCTTGCAATGTGAGTTTTCCAAGAATATTTCAACCTTATAACCTTATTATTTTCAAAGGCGTTGTTAACATTTCATTTTTCTTCTTGTTTAGAGTCCCAATTTAAGTTTTTGTGCCGGCGTCCCAAACAACCACTGTGCCGGAACTTCAAGAAACACCTGAGACAGATTTTGAACCAACCTCTCTGCTACAGATTGAAGGAACTACAGAAACGTAAGAAATAGTATTGGGTGAATATTTGTTTAGAGTTTGGGTGTATATTTGGTTACAGTTCGGGTGTATATTTGGTAACAGTTTGGGTGTATATTGTTCCTGAGTAGTTTTTTTTACGCCATGATTAATTTTGTGTAACTGTGCAGCACTCCTAAACCCCCCTCCCCAACAACTTCAAGAAACCACACCCACGCTTCCCCCAGCTCCATCTAAAATGTAAGTTCATCAGACTAAAATCAATCTTTGCTTATGATCCGTATATTCTTACTCTTATAATACGTTATACATGATGACGCAGTCATCCAGCCGCAGAAGACGTTGCTGCCCTGATGATGATGGCACGGATAGCATCCTATGTTCCTAAAACAGATCCAGTGCCATCATTCAGCCTTGGCTTGACTGATTCAAGCCAGGAGGGAGCGTCAACGCAGGAGACAGAAAGGGCAAAATCTCCAGAAACTGCAAATTTTCTAGAACAATTAGACGATTTGGTACAAAAAATAGCAAGCAGTGCGGCGAAAGAAAAAAGTAAAAGTCCACAAATTCAAAGGGAGATTGGGAGAGAAAGTTCTGGGAAGTTTGAAACTTCTGAGGGAATAAATCAGATTACGGATGATATGAAAGAAAAGTGCTACATCTGGGGGACGCGACTGAAGACATACGCAGATGGCGGTACTAACGAGTATGACCACATGTGTACTCTGATTGCCCAAGATAATTACATTTTAAATAGAATGCACCTTGCATCCCTCCAGGCAGAAAGTTATATAGAATCTGAGGTAATATTAGAATAACATTAATGTTTTTACACCAAAGTTTACTGCTATGTTTATTAATGTAAATTGATTTCGGCATATATTTATAGATTGTATCTGCCATGTGCATCATCCTCAACCAGAAAAATGATAAAAGGTTTCAAGAACAAGTATACTGTCTCCCCCCCCCCCCGATATTGTGGTAAGTTGTGTAGTCATTTGGGTGTATTTAAAGTATTCACTTGGGTGTATTTTCATTATTTCATTTGTTGTTTCGCAATTGTTGCAGAACATGGCCCTTTCGAAGCACCCAAAGGGGGAATTCATATCACCTAAAACCAATAAAGAATTCAAGGTGGAAGACTACCCGAGTTTTATTCCCTTCATAGATGCAAAAAAATTAACTTCTCATCGATATGTAAGTTTTCATTTGCTAAATTTGTTAGTACCGTTCTTTACTTATATGCCAAATAAAATAACACACTGTTGAAATGTGGCAATCATTCAGATTTTTGCACCTGTTTGCTACTCGGGCCATTGGTGGTTATGGGTGATTGATACAACAAAGCGGAGATGTCATATACTTGACCCGCTACACAAGAAAGCTCCAAGCGAAGAGAGAAAGCAGCTTAATAAATTTACTGTAAGTTGCCTCTGTGTTCTTTACTTTAATAGATAGGTCTATTTCAGTTCAATATAAGGTGTATGTATGTTTTGCTTTGGGTGTAATTATGATCTCCTTTGGGTGTAATTTCTTTGTCGAGTTGGGTGTATTTTGTTGAACCATTTGGGTGTATTTTGTTGATCAAGTTGGGTGTATGTTATTTATCAAGTTGGGTGTATTTCGTTAGTTGTGTTGGGTGTATATTGTCCATTTAGTTGGTTGTATCTTGTGCATTCATTCGGGTGTATTACTGATTTGTTTTGGTATTTAAGGGATATGTATTTTCAAGATTGAGAGCATATGCCGGTGGGGAACCTCTGAAGAAAGACGAGAAGGAGAAGGAAATTAAAGCATCATATGTTAAAATATCAGGCCAAAAATCAAGGTATAAATTTGGGACACTGAACATTAAACTTTCCTAAATGAGATTTGTAATTTATTTTCTTCTTTTTCAGCTATGACTGCGCTATCTACGTTATGAAGTGGCTTGAGTTAATTGAGCCGGAAAACATTAAAAAGGGAAAGTATGAATGGGATAATTGGAAACAGGTAACTGTCTTTAGAACTATATAACTCTGTATTACTTTACTGAATTAATATTGCTGTTTAAACAGAATATACTTTTTAATTGTAGGAGGAGGTGGACCACTATAGAGTGGAGTATGCTTCGCAGATACTATTCAGTGAAATGAATAAAGAGAGAGATCAAGCAATTAGAGAGAGTAATGCAATAAGGCTATCGAAGCCATCCTCCGTATTATTGAGTCCGTTTTGTCAAATAAATTCTACTGATATAGAAACTGCGTAATCCACTGCTAGCTAGTTTGTAAATTGAACAAATGCTATAAAAATTTGCCATTTATCAACAACTTCTATTCAATGTATATTTTTTTTCCATAGTTAAACTATTTGTGCTGTTAAACTATCTGTGATGTATTCAAAAGCTGTATTACAGGTGGTAAAATATGAATGAAAACATCAAGACAGATATAAACACAAATTATAAACTTTTACACCCAACGAAATGCTTAATATACACCCAAAATTGCTTAAAATATACACCCAAACTGTCTGTGATGTTAAACTGTCTGTGATGTATTCAAAAGCTGTATTACAGGTGGTAAAATATGAAGGAAAACATCAAAGGCAGATATAAACACAAAATATAAACTTTTACACCCAACGCAAGTTTAATATACACCCAAGATTGCTTAAAATATACACCCAAACTTTCTGTGTTGTTAAACTGTTTGTGCTGTATTCAAAATGTATGAATTACAGGTACTAAAATATGAAGAAAATCATCAAATCAAATATACACCCATAACCTTGCGAATTTTTACACCCAAATAAAGTTGAATATACACCCTGAAACCTATCCCCCCTGATGCTTTGAGACTAAAACCCTGAACCCTAAACACTTAAAACCTAAACCCTTACCCCTTACCTGTAAACCCTAAAACACAAATATTATATATATGTATCTATATGTAAAATGTGAATTAACAAAAATACACCCAAAATAACGGTGCTTTTACACCCATATTCTGTAAAACTATACACCGAAAGAGTTATCCCCTGCTGCTGGTACCCTGAACTGATAATTCATAACTTGTCCTTGATATTGGCTGGAATTTGAATGCACCACTGATGCAGCATCAAACAGGTTTATCTGAATATAACACTCACATATTAGCTAAACTATTAACGAGAAAAATAAACTCAATCGCCACAAATTTAAAGAACATTACTTTTACCTCGCTTAAAACTTTCATCTTCTTCTTCTTTGTGGCATTTGTGATCTGTTTGTCCAACTTTGAACCTAGCCTATTTTTTGGACGTCCTCTTGTTCGAATCCTTGGCGGGCTTTGAAGCTCGTTAACAGATTCCAAGTTGGCGTCTTCGTGGGATAAAGAAGATGTCCTCTTCCTTTTGGCTTTTAATGATTCCATCTCAGCCATGACGTTATCGTACGCACGGTGCAGAATTGCAGTCAGCTCCTCTGATTCGGATGCAAATTCGCAAATATTTTGCGAACAAAAAACCAATTGGTCGAACCTCTTGCTTTTTGGCTCCATTAGTGGCTCGTCGTGGCTGCTCTTGATGTGTGTGTGTCGCCTCTTTACCTTCTTGCTCCATCGTTCCAGTATATATCTAGGTGACACTTGGCTTACTTGTTCGAATCTTAACACGCTTAGTGCGTGACGACACAGTATCCCTCTCGACTCGAATAATAAGCATTGGCATTTTACCTCGGCTGCAACTGAGTCGTAAGTAACCACAAACTTGTTGAATATTGAGCTGGAAACTTGTTCTCCGACTTCGTATACTAAATAGCCTAGAGCGAAATTCGTTAATTTGGTGATGCAATTCGCCTTTCCTCTGAATTGCGCTTAGACTTTCCTAAACTTTTGATGAGTGTACGCATCTTGAAACTGAGCTTCAATGGAGGATTTGTTTACACACGGTATGACCGTATGAAAATCTGCAGCATCTGATTCTCTCTCTGCTTGCTCCCTGCTTCCGAGGCAATTATCGTATTGTTTGACGAACTGAATAAGCGAGCTGTTCCGGGTGATAAACTTGTTAAAAAATGAATGCATGCTCTCGCTCCTTTGTGTGCTTCTCATCCCTGTCCAGAAGTGGTGATCCAGATAGATAGGAACCCATATATGACGGTCTTCATACAGATCTGCAGAATACACCCAAACACAGACTATAAATACACCCGATAAAACATGCAATTTACACCTCTGCTACAGATTTTAAAAAGACATTACCTGAAAGCCACTTGTTGTCCGCAAGACCAAAATTGAGCAGAAAATCATTCAAATTCCTATCGAATGAGTCTTTGCTGTGAGAGTTCCAAACAACTTGGCTCATTTCTTGTACAATATTTGCATGTCCCTTGTACCCATTTAATTTGCTTGGAATCTTCTTCATGATGTGCCAAATACACCAACAGTGAATTGTTGTTGGCATACAGGCCTCTAAAGCCCTTTACATTGATGCGCATTGATCGGTGAGAAACCCTTTCGGAGCATTTCCTCCCATGCAACGAAGCCAACATTGAAATAATCATTTGAATGATTCAATTTCTTCGTTTTTCATCAAAGAGCATCCGAAAAATGTTGACTGACCATGATGATTCACCTCGACAAAAGAACCACATACCAAATTATACCTGAAATAAATTACCATAGTGCAGAATGCAAAATCATTAGGTACACCCCAACAAATGCTTCGTATACACCCAAAAAATAGCCAATATACACCTCTGCTACGGATTCATAAAAATACATTAATTTAGCATCATAAATAGGGACAGTTTGTTACCTGTTTGTATTGTAGGTGGTGTCGAATGAAATGACGTCTCCGAAATACTCAAAGGCAGCTCTGCTTCTTGCATCGGCCCAAAAAGCCAGCTTAATCGATTGATCCTCCTCGAGTTCGAGCTCAAAAAAGAAATTCTAATTCTTCTCTTTCATTCTTAACAAATATTTCCCGAATTCCTTTGCATCTTCTTGTTCGGAAACATTCCGCACTTCCCTGGTAATGTAATTCCTCACGTCTTTTTCGATAAAATTTAACTCGCGGTGACCCCCGGCAGCCGCAACAAATGATTGGTAGGTTTTGCTTGGTCTGATACCGGCCTCCTCGTTATTCTCTATTGTACGACGAATGGACATGCTTAGTTCCCTGTGCTGTTTGAGCATCTCTGCTTTACTTGGACAGCAGGGGTGTGAATGATCCAGCACAACCTTTGAAATGATTCAAGCACCGACATCCTTCAATGTGTGTATATAAATTCTTGCAGGACAGTTTAAACCGGCTGTCGGATTGGTCTTCTCGGTCGGAGATATTTTAGATTTCCATTTTTCCTCTCTGCTACATGTAATCAGTTGATTCTTAATCTCGTTTCCCTTCCTATTTGTGCTCCGAACTCTTGTAGAGAAACCTGCAGCCTTGGCGTAGTTCCTGTAAAATTTTCCAGCATTTTCAAGGGTGGTAAAAGTCATTCCAACCTTCGGAACAAACTGGTCATCAACAACCGAGAGAGGCTGCAGAATACACCCATAGATATGATTCAAATACACCCATAGATATAATTCAAATACACACAATCATGTCTGATATGATACACCAGAACCGCAACAACTCAACTAAAATGACAATAAAAGCCATAAACTGTAAATACACAGGTTGCAGAATACACCATATCAAAAACTAAAAACACACCCAATCATGTCTGATATAATACACCTGAACAACAACAACTCAATTAAAATAACAAAAAAGCAGTAAAGTGTATAAATACACCCACACTTCTAGCAGAAATATACCCAAAAAAGGTCTGATCTACACCCGAGCGTCTGCTATAAATTCCAGATAATTAATCAAAACTAATACATTACATTCAATCCACAGATTTATCTTCATGCATTATTTTGACAGTCAATGTTCACGAATTATTCCCCTACACATTGCTATACAAATTACTGCAACAAAATTCATAGTAATTTTATGTAAATCAAACCTCAGGAACTTCGTTAGATTCAAATTCATAGTCCACTTCGCCTGGATTCAGCTGACAATCTGAGGTTGAATCATCCATTATCTTCAAAAACGAATTCAAACTTTGATTTCAGAAATCGAATAGAAAACGAAGATGGAGTTGCAGAGTGAGAAACAAACGTAAATGATAAAGAACATACCAGTGAGAAAGGAGGGGAAAAAATGATCGAGAAGAAGGAGGAAGACGCGCGAGAAGAAGAACAACCAAATCTGAAAATAAGGAGAACGAAAAAGGAAACAGATCTTTTAAATTTGGTAGTTATATATACGCATGATATTTATATAGCGCGTGTGTTCAACGTATGTGTAGCAGCGCGTTTTTTGGGTTTATTACTTAATGAACTTGTAAAGCATACAAGCCTTAATGGCTTGTATGCAGAGCTTTTCTCTTATCATATATACTATTGCAGTAAAGACTAATCATAATCATATATTTTAATTAATCATGGTGATAATACTTTCCAATTCTCTTTTGAAAAGGAAAACGATTTAATCTGGGTGGAGAAGGAGATACCATGGTTGTTCAAAAATGATATCCTGAATATTAAAAGATGGTCAATAGACATGAAAGTGGTGAAGGATACTTTTTGTTTTGTTCCAATTTGGATCCAATTATAAAAGCTGCTAGAGTATTATAAAACAAAGGAATTGAAAAGGAAAATTGGATAATTTCTCGGTGTTATTCTTGATTTGGATGTCTTTCTTGTCAAAGGAAAGGAAGTGAGGATAGTGAAGGTGAGAATCTCCTCAGATGTAACTCAGAAATTGGAGCAATCGGTAAAAATTGCAGGTCCTAATGGTAGAGTAATAACAATTCAACTGCAGTATAAAAGAATAGGATGCTTTTGTTCCTTATGTGGCCATTTAGGTCACGAGACTCAGAGTTGTTCTAATACTCAAGAAGGTGGTAATAAAGATGATAGCCTAGAAGGTGAATGGGAGGAGTGGTTGAAGACAGACCAGACGAAAAAAAGAATTGAGGCTATGAAAGAAAACACTTGTTGTAATTATTCTATAATTAGTACAGATTTGTTTATATTAGGATAGATTTGGTGCAGATTTGTTTTGAATAGCTTTTATTACCTATTATTTTCTTTCCTTAATTAGGTTGTAAATAATCTTAATATTCTGTATGTAATCACACTCTAAGTGAAACAATTCAGAAATAATATTCAAAAATCTTCTTTTCAAGTTGGGATAGAGGTTGCTTACTCTAGACAAGGCATCTTTATTTCCCAAAAAAAATATATCCTAGATCTCCTCAAAGAGATTGGTAAGTTGGATTGTAAGATAACTGGAGTGCCCATAGAGAAAAATCATAGAATTGGAAATGATGAGAAAAGCCCAAAGGTGGAGAAGGCACAGTACCAGAGGCTTGTGGGAAAACTCATCTACTTATCACACACCAGGCCTGACATAGCCTATGCAGTTAGTGTGGTTAGTCAATTCATGCATGATCCAAGAGAGAGACATTTGCAGGCTGTAAACAGAATTATTCAGTACTTGAAAGCCTCTCCAAAGAAAGGATTGCTATTCAAAAAGGAAGGGATTTTATCCATGAAAGTATATACTGATGCTGACTACGCTGGATTAATTATTGCTAGGAGATCCACCTCAGGATATTGCATGTTCTTGGGTGGAAACTTGGTGACATGGAGGAGCAAGAAGCAAAATGTAGTTGCAAGATCAAGTGCAGAGGTGGAATTTAGAGCCATGGCCCAAGGGATTTGCGAATTATTATGGATGAAGATCATACTTGATGACCTCAAAGTAAAGTATGAAGCTCCTATGGAACTGGTTTGTGATAATAAGTCTGCCATTAGTATTGCACACAATCCAGTTCAACATGACCGAACAAAGCATGTAGAAATAGACCGACATTTCATTAAGGAGAAATTGGACAATGGTCTTATAGCCACCAAGTACATTCCTTCAAGACTCCAATTGGCAGATATGTTCACTAAGAGACTTCCCACAGAGCATTTAAAAGACCTTACTTGCAAGCTGGGAATGATAGATATACATTCACCAGCTTGAGGGGGAGTGTTGTAATTATTCTATAATTAGTACAGATTTGTTTATTAGGACAGATTTGGTGCAGATTTGTTTTGAATAGCTTTTATTACCTGTTATTTTCTTTCCTTAATTATGTTGTAAATAATCTTTATATTCTGTATGTAATCACACTGTAAGTGAAACAATTCAGAAATAATATTCAAAAATCTTCTTTTCAAGTACACTAATTCTAGTAACCCGAGATTTGGCTGACAACAGGGAGAGAGATCGAAGAAGCCTACTTCAGTGTGTTTGCTTCGGAGTTTAGAAGCCTTATCAATGGAGGAAAAAGGGAGAGGTAACCAGGATGGACAACCTCTGATATTGCAGACTAGGAGAGGCAATAATAATATGCACAACGAGGTTACAATGGTGGTTCAACAACAAGGGCCAATAGAGAATACAATCACAGAAGATAGCGAGCAGAATCTCAATCAGTCACTCAAGGCCATTTAGTTTTTTTTTTCTCAATAAACAATTAGCCTTGCAGTGAAAACTTTACATTCTAATCAGAACCGAGATATAAGAGGTACTTAAGCTGGGGTTTCAACTAATAGACCAAAACTCAAGCATTTGGCAAGGAGTATTGTGGTAGGAAAAAATTCAGTAGCAGGAACTAAACGAATATACTCTGAACTCAAAAGAGAGAATAGGTAGCAGGGAGATAATATGGAGGATATGATCATGGCTAAAATGGGGAACGGTGCCAACCTACAATTCGCAACCTAACTCAATGAAGATGCTCTTCTGTAACTGCCGGAGTTTGGAGAAGACCCTAGCAGTTCACAATATTAAAGGAATTTGTCAATTCCATTATCCCGAAGCACTATTTCTCTATGAAACTAAAAATAATGCTTCATTTGTTCAGTTAGTGTGACAGATTGGGCTTCAAAAACTCTTACTGTATTGACCCTCAAGATACAACTGGGGGTTTGGAACTTGCTTGGAAGGATGAAATTTTGGTGATTAAGTCTACGGATTTCTTTATACATTATAGCTAGTTGAATTCTAGCAATAGCAAATTATGGAATATGGTGGCTGTTCATTTTCATAGTAAGAAAAACCTCAGAAATCAGCAATTTGAAAAGGTAACCCAAATTCTTTCTCCAAGGTTCATATTTTTTAGTAAAATCAAACAGTGTCGTCACAACATTGTTCAGTAGCATATTAGAAATCAAAGCAATTTGGAGAAGCTGATTCAAGAGATAAAGGTAAAGCTAGAAGCTGAAAAAGCAAAGAATGGCCTAACAAACAGAGCTACTATCCTCTTTTTGGAATCCACCCTACAAGATTCTATAGAGAAGGAGGAATGGTATTGGAAGAAGTCTACAATGAAGTAATTACAATGGGGAGATCAGAATATTAGATTCTTCTACTCCAAGTTTAGAATGCATTCTAGACACAACCAAAGTGAAAGGTTGAAAGATATGAATGGTGAGTGTTATTTAGAAACAACTGGTATTGGCAGAATTGTTCAATCTTTCTATGATGAATTGTTCACTACTTCTAAGTTCTAATCCAGATGATCTTATTGAAGTTTTGGAGGGTTTGACAACTAAGGTGACAAGTAGGGAGAACTGCATTCTTACGAGACCAGTAACTGAAGGAGAACTTAAATATGCTATTTTTTATCAGTCTCTTAACCAAAACCTTCAGTAGGTTTCATAATTACTTCAGACTGGTGGTCACTGGAATCCATCACTTATTAACGCCTATTTTTTTCCTTCTGTGGCTCAAAATATATTTAGCACTAGAAAAAATTCAGGCCTAGACAAATTAATATGGAGTAAAGAAAAGAGTGGTTCTTACTCTGTGAATTCTGGTTATTCAGTTGCATTCAGATTTTTCCACGTCCCAATAGAATTTCTCTTGGTAGTTTTCACCTAGAAGATGATTTGGAAGTCAATTTGGTCCATCAAAGCCCTAGCAAAAGTTAAACTCTTCGTTTGGAGAGCTATCCATGGAGACATTTCGGTGAATCAGCGCACTGAACTAGAATCCTCAATTTCTCAACCATATGTCCTAAATATAAGAATGCTCCAGAATTAGTCATGGACTGCTTAATTAATTTTTCACAGGCATCAAAGATTTGACAAGACTAGGAGTAATGAACGTACCTACTGTAGAATCAGACCTCTAGCCATGGTGGAGAAACACAGTGTTATGCCTTGGTATTGAAAGTTTGAACCCCCGAAAGAAATCCACAATTACAGCAGCCATGTGGAAAATCTGGCTAAGTTGCAATCAATTGGTCTTTGAGAATAAGGATATACAGCCACAAGAAATCGTTGCAGCAGTAAAAAACCTCGTTGCCGAGCTCATGGCGCGGGACTGGTAAATTAATGATAGGATATAATAAATATTAAAAATTTTTATGTTTTATAGAAATAAATTAAATATGTGTAAATTGAAGTTAAATTTAAAATGTGTTTTATTTTAAATAATTTGTAGTACAAAAGATTTGGAAGTTGGAGTTGTACAAAGTGATATTTTTATTTGGTGGTTTGATTTTTGCATTTATTTTAGTTGATGGACTTAGTCATCTTATGTGGCGCTCGTCCTCTTTTTTTTGTTGGTTGTTAGAGTTGGTGCTTTTTTCTTTTTGTCGTAGGTTCTTGCAAAGACATGTTCTTTATGAATTGTTGAGTTTGATGCACTTTCTATTGTGTTATTTGGTTTCATCTTTGTATGTATGCTCTTCTTCCGAAGATGTGTCTTGAATTTGTATGGTTTTCTTTCTCCTTAATCTCTTGATGGGGTGGTGCTTCAATGTCATTATTTTTCTAAAATATCATTAGATTTGAAGCAGTTGTGCCCAATAAGTTTTTTGCGTCGCCATCAAATAGTACAAAAGTTGTTGTAACACTTTTATCTAAAACCTTTAATTGAATTCTGAACCTAAAATAAGTATTGGGCTAGCAACTAATAATTTGATAGATGAGATTATGAAAAGTATATAGAGTTACTTTATTGTTGGATATTGTGGTGTTTGATTACATGTGCCACAAATGTAGTTGTTTCTTTTTTTTTATATGCTTTTTTCTGACACTTTTTACATTTAACATAGTTTCATCCTAATTTGTCATCAATTTCTTTTATAGTTGCTAAAATTGTGAAAATCTTTTCCTATTCCAATATTCAATTTATGTTATCATTAGGTATATGGTATTTGAGTAAGTATGAATGTGTGATGTATGTTGTGATTTTTTTTGTCATACCTGATCATCAGATTCTCATTGCATGGCCATTAGATCTTGGATAGTTATTCGATTTCTAACCATTCTGCTCTGAAAGAATGATGCTCTATTGAGTAAGGTTGAGATGTGCAGTTCGAAAATAAATTTTTTGTGCTAAATTTGATGTTATGTAAAGGAATAGTGATAAGAGACTTATATATGTAATTTAAATGGTATGGAATTTGAATACTTATAACGTAAAATTTATTATGATTAATAATATTATTATGACATTTGTAATATGGATGTTTATTACTTTTAGTGAGTTATTTATAAAAATTAATAAATTAATTGTTGCGGTTATAAATTTATTGTATTGTTTATAACGGTAAGATATAATAAATATAGGAATATGAATTCAATGTATTTAGAGGTTACAAATGTATTGGATTCTATTTTTTAGTTTTCTATTTGTATATTTTTTTTTCGTTGATTTGGAAATAATAGTTGATCTGCCAAGAATTGAGTGGTTGATTTTAAAGTTGTGCCAAATAATAATTATTCTAAAGTTGGCAATGCAATTGACGTAGCCAATGGCCTAAACTTATGGAGTTGCCGTTAACATAATTATTGTAATAATTATATATTTAGATTTGTATCCATGCATGATGCATCTTATATGTACAAATATACGCAACAAAAGCTAAAAGTTAAACATTTTTAGTAAAAAAAAAGAAAATAGTTAATTAGTGTTTTGAGGTAAACATGCATGCATGATGCATCTTATATACTACCAATGTATCTAATATATGAAAATGTATGTATAATATCATATATTTTTTGGTTTCGTTTTGATACTCTTTTAATAAATTTGTTTTTTTTTTTTAATTTTCAAATATTCTTTTCAAATTTTATATTGGTAAAATAAAATAGAATTTGTTTTTAATAATAAGTAAAAACTACAATAATAGTTCTTTGTACCTAGTGTTACTTCTAAAAATTAAAATAATTTTTTTTATCAAAGATACAGAGACTCGAACTCGCGACCAATATGAGAGACTATGCCATTTGAGATATAATTCATTGGCAAAAATTAAAATAATTATAATAAACATAATTATAATAATAAAATATAATTTTCATTTTTTAAACTTTTAATTTATAAATTAATTGTTGCAGTTATAAATTTATTGTATTGTTTATAACGATAAGATATAATAAATATAGGAATATAAATTCAATATATTTGGAGGTTACAAATTTATTGGATTCTATTTTTTAGTTTTTTTATTTGTATATTTTATTTTTTTGCTGATTTAGAAATAATAGTTGATTTGGCAAGAATTGAGTGGTTAATTCTAAAGTTGTGCCAAGTAAGCAATATTGCTGACATGGCATTAGTAGGAGAAAAGAAATGTCTTAAAAGTAATGTGGTGCATGCTTATGTATCTACTTTTATATATTAAGAGTAGATTTCTTATTTTAATGTTTCTTTCTTTGATGTATTCCTTTGGTATTTATCATTTCTTATTATTGTTGTCCAAGTTGGATTTTTTAGAAATCAATAAAAATTCCTGTCTTCAAAAAAAAATAATATAACAATAAATGCTTTTTCAAATAAATAATGAACATAGAAGTGATAGAACAGATGTATCCCCTTTAAAAAATGGAAATAGAAAGGAGCGGAGCGGGTTGACTGTGTCGTCTTGTGCTGAATCGAGTGAGTGTGATGAGATAGATTTAGAAGATGAAACCGAACTGGGAGCTCAAGAATTGCTGCAACCACGAGCAAGTGGTGTTTCTTGTCACTGTTGCTGTCTGCACTGTGCTTATACTTGCACTCTGGAGAACCTTGCTACTCACACCCTTTAAGCTTGTTACTGTCTTTCTTCATGAGGCAAGCCACGCCGTTGCTTGTAAACTTACATGCGGCCATGTATGCCTGTCACACTCCTCCTTATTATTAGTAATCAAGATTCCAATCATTCAATAAGCTCATTGCATTCCTCATTGTGTGCCAGGTAGAAGGAATCCAGGTTCATGCTGATGAAGGTGGAACAACCCAAACCCGTGGAGGCATTTACTGCTTCATCTTGCCAGCTGGATGTATCTTTCTCTTACTCACTCTCTTTTCTTTTTCTTGTTAATTATTGCATTTTGATTTGGTGAGAATGGAATCCATCCAGATCTTGGTTCATCATTTTGGGGGATGATCTTGATACTTGCGTCAACAAAGCTTCTTACCGCTAGAATAGCTGCTGCTTGTTTTATTGCTGCTCTACTTATTGTCCTCTTTGTAGCCAAAAATGTATGTCAATGCAATTCATTTTATTATTATTATTATTCTTGATATGCTATGACAAATTAAACTGAACCTTCCCTTGTTCTTCATGTTTCATGCAGTGGACTCTCCGAGGACTTTGCATTGGTATGTCATATGTGCTTACTGCTTCTATAATTATACATGATGAAAAAAAATCGTTCTTGTATACTTAAATATATATTCTTTGTTGAGGCCTCGATCAGGATTTATCATTTTCCTTGGAATAATATGGATTCTGCAAGAGACAACCAAAGTTCGAATACTACGATATGTTATCCTGTTCATAGGTAAATACCAAATACGGAGATTCATAATTAGCTTCAGTCAGTTAGCAATGTGACAATTTTCATTTAAATTTTATATTACTAACAACTTGTAAAATAAAAATGCAGGTGTGATGAACAGCTTGTTTTCTGTTTATGGTATGTGTTTGAGGACTAAATGATCCAATTTATTGATAATCTGGTGATACATTATTCTTCCTTATATGAAAAATAAACTGCAGATATCTATGATGATTTGATATCGCGTCGAGTGCATTCGAGTGATGCAGAGAAATTCGCACAGGAGTGCCCTTGCCCTTGTTCTGGTGTTGGATGGGGTGTTATTTGGTCAGTGTATTTATTTGATTTGCTTAGCTTAGCTTAGCTTCTTCTAATGATTTTATTAATTCATAATCTACTTGTTGGGTTGCATTTCATTTCAGGGGTTTGATATCATTTGTGTTTCTATGCGGAGCTGTGTACCTGGGTGCTGTCATCTTGTCCTAACGCAGACTCAATCTCATTTTCACCAAACCCAAAAGCTCCATTTGTAAAGTGGAAACAAGACTCTGCTTTCACTTCAGAAGAAAAGACAAGAAATATGTACAATTCATTAAGGACAATGTTACCGATGATTATTTCCTTCACAATCTACTCTGTATTATAGCCTTTACTATCGCTGATTATTATCTGCATAAATTAAAATAATATATTGACTCTTTATTTTAAAATTAAAAAAAAAAAAGAATTGTTTTTCAAAAATATGAATTTTTGAAAATATAATGCTAAATATTTTTAGAATATTAGTTTTTCAAAATAAGTTTTTCAAGTCCATAAATGTTAGAATATTCGTTTCTCATCCTTAAATTACTACTAATTATAGATAGAATAGCAAGTTCCAACAGCATTACAAGATAACATAGATTGTGCATCAACGAAATACGGTTAGTATGTTGCAGTGCGAGGCTCTCTTCAACACACAAATAGCTTTAATATAATGAAGAAGAAGAAGAAGAAGAAAAAGAAGGCATTCACATTGTTGAATTGATATCAAGAAAGAGATGTCGCGGATACTCAATTGGGACGAGTTATCCCAAGCATCCACGTGGCAGCTCAAAAAGTGCTGCAATAAGGAGCAGGTGGCGTTCATGATCACTGTCTCTGTTTACAGCATCGTGATTTTGGTGCTATGGAGAACCTTCTTGCTGAAACCGTTTAAGCTTATAACGGTATTTCTGCATGAGTTAAGCCATGCCTTGGCTTGTGTTCTAACATGTGGCAGTGTGGAAGGAATGGAGGTTCATTCCGACGAAGGCGGAGCCACCAAGACCCGTGGAGGCTTGTACCTGTGCATCTTGCCAGCTGGATATCTTGGTTCATCATTTTGGGGCATGCTCTTCATCCTTGCATCCACCAACCTTGTTTCTACCAGAGTTGCTGCTGCTTTTTTCATTGCTGCTCTTTTTCTTGTCCTCTTCATTGCAAGAAATGTATGTATGGGATCTCATCTTATTCAGTTCTCATCTCTCATTTTAATAGATTGATGAATGTAACCTTTATTGTTGATGTTCATGCAGTGGAGTCTTGGAGGATTATGTGTTGGTATGCATGTACTTTCCATATAGTGCATCATCAATTCACCATCATGATCATATATATATTCTTAGTATTATTTCCTTGTGTTGCTTGCTCTCAGGATTTATAATATTCATCGGGGGAACATGGTATCTGCAAGAGACAACCCCAGTTAAAATACTACAATTCATTATCTTGTTCATAGGTCACATTTTCTTTGAAGCACGGTTTATTTTATTTAATGGAACCCTTGATGCAGTTTTCAGTTTTCATTTGTCTTGTATATAATCAAAATGCAGGTGTAATGAACAGCTTGTTTTCCATTTATGGTACGTATTTAGAGATATCGAATTAGTGAATTAAATCACATTCTTGATTGTATGATGAAAAACTAATGAAAGGATAATGCAGATATTTATGATGACCTCATATCGCGAAGAGTAAATACAAGTGATGCAGAAAAATTTGCGGAAGTGTGCCCTTGTTGCTGTAATGGTGTTGGATGGGGTATCGTTTGGTGAGTATATCTTGTTATGTTTGATCAGATTTTGGAGGAAAAAACGATCACTTTTTACTCTTCATGTCATTGCAGGGGTTTCATATCAATCGTATTTCTCTGTGGAGCAATGTATGTGGCTACCGTTATCTTGTCGCAATAAGCCAGATTCTAATATACATATCATGATATCAAGATTCTCGGGTCATTTCAAATTACCCATGTCCATTTTTCACCCATCTATCTACTCATAAAGAAAAATGCTATGTGTTTGTTGGGTATCTTCTAAAAACTATAGTTCGGGCAAAACCGCAAAAGGCATTAGGAGTGTATGTGAATATTGAACTACCTTATTTTGTCATCAAAGTAATTCGTCCCTAAAACGAACACAAGGGCACATCTTTCATTCATAACATCAAGTGGAACGGTTTTCACATTCTTTTATTCATCAAGATTTTATTACTATTCTTTTTCTGCTTGTATGATCTGATTAGTGACATCAAATGGAGTTGTTTCTCAACAAGAAGCTTTTTCTAAAAATTGAACACCTGCGAATAAATTAAACCTTTTATCGGAGCATAAAAATTAGATACTACATTGTCAAAAACCAGTAATTCGAGAAGAAACATGCTCAAGCAAAAAACTAGGCAAAATTTTAACAAGCATTAATCATATGCAATTCTCAAAACAAATTCCAAGCTAACACTGAATCTAATTCTCTGCTATGGGATACTCGAACACGACATCTTTGCCAGACAGCTTCCTGTACACAGCAGAAAAGGTCTCCAACTTGTACTCCGTGTTGTTTCGCTCCTTTGGATCCAAGAAAACCTATCCCCATAAAAAGCACCAATGAAACATTTTATTAGAATTTAGAATATAAGAATGATTCAAGAGATGAATAAAAGTTTCGTTGAAAGCCAAGGCTTTACCTTCATAACTTTGGATCCATCGAGTCTATACCTCACACGCTTTCCAACAATCTCAGCAGGCAATACAATGTCCTCCAGCATTGCCTCGTGAACAGCAGTCAAGGTGCGGGTTCGGGGGCGTTGAACGGCAGAACCCTTCTTTGGAGGTCTCACTATCCTCCGGGTGGCAAGCAAGACTACATCCTAAAAGATTATGAGGAGTCCATTATCAAGATATAGCAACTTTAAGAAGTTAGATCAGAGAAGACATCAATAGGATTAACCAGGTAAAAAGTGTATTAAATGGGCAACTATTTGTCTACTTTTAAGGAGTTAATGAACGAATTGACACTTTCTCAGGAAGAGGGAGTACTTAGCCATATCATGTTGACACCAAACAAAATTAATTACCAACCATAACATATGAAGTTGATAAGACATCTTCCTCATAACGTTTATCCAATGAAGTATTAAACGACCCAGGATTACCATTCAATGAGCAGTAAGTTGCACCAAAATGCATGGTATATTAGTAAATCGAGATAAAAGTAGTAAGGTAGTAGAGCAGTAAGTTGCACCAAAATGCATGGTATATTAGTAAATCGAGATAAAAGTAGTAAGGTAGTAGATTGGTGCAGGGATTAACAAAGGACAGCCCGGTAGGTAAGCATCCTGCCTTACTACAGGGTTCGGGAAGGGCCACACTCAAAGGATGTGATGATGATGATGATTAAACCACTATGGGATAGCACGATTTACGTGCAATTAGCTACTCCACACCCCCTAGCACTGCAACAACCTAATTCACACTCTTAACACGATTAACATGCAAAACCCTAAACCTCAATTTATTATATATGTTTAGTTTATTTTGTCAAATAAAACATATCTTAGGAATTCGTTTTGTTATTTGAGTATTTTAAAATATATTTTGTTAAAATTGTAATTTTTAAACGTACAAAATGTGTTTTCTTAAAATAAAAGTGGCATATTAGATTAGGTTAAATGTGATGAGTAACATTTTGAAATTAGGGGGAGAAAGCACTTGGAATCTATGTATAGGGCATAATTGATTAATTTAAATTGGAAAATTGTAGTTATTTTTTTAATATAAACTTGACGAAGGAGCATCTAGATTAATTAAAAAACTTAATTGGCGTCGATGATTTAAATATATAGGACATATGATATAGCCAATTAGCCATGATGTTAGATTTTTCACCGTTATATGTATTATTATAAAAACAAATTGATTAATGTAAATTGAAAAATTGTAGTTAATTGTCAATTATAAATTATTCTTAAACCAAAATTATAATAAAAAATCATTAGAAAGAAACAAAATTATCTAATATATTGGACCAGCTCAATGTTAATTAGGTTTTTTTTTTCTATTACAAAATATAAAAAAATTTTAATTTTCAAAACAAATTAAAATCACATTATTTTTTAGGATTTAATTTTTTATTATGTTTTCATAAAGTTTGCTTATTTACGTAAAGTTTGTTTATGGACTCAAACAAACTTGCTTACATTTTGATACGATTTAACTTGTATTGGTATATTTTTATTTTTCAGTTAATTTAATTTATTTAAATAATTAAAATTTTAAATTATAAAATTTGAATTAATTTGTAATTTAAATTTAAATAGATATATTTTAAATTAATGATTCAATTTAGTTTTATAAAATTATATGTATTCGTATTATTGTACTCATATGATTAATTATATTTATTCGATTTAAAAAAAACCGTTAATTTTTAACTAAAAAATAAATACACTTGTATTATTTTTAAATTAAATTTTTTTAAATAAATGTAATCTTATTATTTTAATTTTTTTTAATTTTTTTAATTTAAATAAACATATTCGTATTATTTTAAATAATTTTAAAATTAATACAAGTAGGTTTATTTAAAATTTAAAATTTTAATATTTTAAATAAACATACTCTTATTATTTTAAAATTTTTTAAATTTAAATAAACGCACTCTTATTATTTTAAATAAATATATTCTTTCAATTTAAAAATAATTTAAATGTATTTAAATAAACCTACGCATATATTCTTTTAATTGTGCTAGGGTAGTGTGGGGTAGGTTGTTGCTCCCCTACAGTGGTTTAGGTGGAAAAAAAAAAAAAAAGATAAACCATGCTACCCTATAGTGGTTTATGAGCATCTCTTGAAAGAGTTTTATGCACAACTCGTCCTGGACTGTGCTGTTTCATATAATATCTAATACAGACTATCTTAGCACGATTTATATATTAGTAGGTTTAGGGAATTCACATTTTCGATTTTGATTTAGGAGAATCAAGTAAAATCAAGTAGAATCTATGTCGTCAAGTCTACACTCTACACATGAAAAAAGGTTAAGGGTTTGCTAACCTTGCCGCTAAACTTCTTCTCAAGCTCCCTAACAAGCTTAACATGAATCTTCCTGAAGCCTTTCCTCAATCTGTAAGGGACATGGATAACAACAGCCTTGCGGTTCTTCCCAGAAACATCAACTTGACTGCAGATCAAGAAAAATGTCATCTAGTAAGACATACTTAAATCAAATAAACCTTCATGCTCAGAGAAGCATGTAAGAGAGATCCTTACACTGCGGAATTGATATATAAATCCTTGAGGTCACTCTTAAGATCCTGGTTGGTGTTTTCAAGATCAAACAATGCCTGCAACAACAAAGGTTGAATGCACTCAGTGACTGTAATTAATACCAATTAGCAATATTTCAATGGCAGTCTCAAAATCAAACCTGCCCAACTGACTCTTCAAACTCAGTTGGCTCAGCATCCTTGTCTTTGTGGATTTTCTTCCTTGATGTGAACATCTTCACAACTCTACACAAACAAAAGGAATCATAAAATGGTACAATTAAGTTATAGCTTTATAAACAAAAAAAAATGCTTAATCATCGTTTGCAGATAATGGTGAAAAGTCTACGAAGCCTAACCATAGAATAAAAAATCAGAAAAAAAGAAATAATAGGACAAACATCAAATTGCCCATACAAGAAATCATCTTAACAATTTTGAATCAGCAATATAGCATTAAAGAATGTTTCTTGAATTTTTGACTGATTTCTGTAATCGGTTTAAGAATGAGGGAAAAGTAGAAGCTTTGTTGAATAGAAGAGGGACCTGAGCAAGACGCAGGCGCCGGGGATATGTGGAAGGAGTAAGAGTCACCTGCTCTGAGTTTGCAGCAAAGAGAAAACCCTAGGGTTTCCAATCAAACCTTCTCTTTTTTTTTTTTTTTTGGACGTGAACCTTCTCTTAAATTGAGTACATTGACGACTACGTTCGTTCTTTTTTTGGTCAGATCCAGGCCCAGAACCAAGGAAACGCGGGTCCAATCCGGGTCCGGACCCGGATTTCAAACTTCGTCCTCCTTCTCTAGGCCGCTGCGTGTGTGCGTCGCGTCGCTCTAACACCTCCGAACTCCAAGCAGACCTTCATCCGCCGCGAACATGCCACCGTCGCCCGCTTAACCCGCTAGGCCGGTTGCTTCTCGTGCTCGCATGGCTGTCGCGACCGTCCTTGGCTCCGGAATTGTCGGTCTTTCCTTTGCTTCGCTTCTCTGGTTGCATTGCAGCTTCCGTGACCACTTCCACACCGCCGTTCGCGTCGCCGTCCACCCCGCCATCTGCCTAGCTTCAAATGGTTGTCCTCTGTTCCAATTGACTTCGCGCCGTCTGCTTCAGCAGACACGTCGACCCCTCCATCGGCCTGGCATCCGTTGCCACCTCCGGCCTCCACCGAAGGTTGCATTGATACCTCGCCTTCAAGCCCGCTGGCCGCTGCTTTGCTCGTCCGCTTCGGAGGATGACGACTATGATTGGTTCAATATTGCAAATCTGGTTTCTATGGGCCTTAAACCCTTTCAATATTTTTGGTAGGGTCATGACCCAATTTATATACTAAACAACGTACATGGGCTTTGTCTTTGACATGCCTATGAAAATGGAAGTCCAAAAACAATGCTTTTATGTTTATCTAAAAATGACTCTTAGGAAGGGGTTCACATATTCCGTTGTACTTGATATGAATATGATGTTCCGTTCACATCTACCATTAAGATTTACATAAATAATATTAACGATCAAGATGTTGAGAGTTGTGTTTGACTGATCATCAAGATGATGGCTTCAAGGTGGGATTGAGACCCGTTGCACAGTTAAAAATATTAATGTCCATTCAATTTCTCCTCTAATCATATACAGTAAAAGGTGGTTGCGTGAAGCTAATGTTTTTTTTTTTTTTTTTTTTTTTTTGTGTTTAGGTGAATTTTTTTTTTTTTGGAATTTTGTGTGAAGGTGATGTTAAGTCAAGCCATGGTGTTAGCTTTAAGCTGAGTTGTAAATTTTTTGGACTTACTTTACTTTGTCCAACTGTGTTTATTGGGTTTAAGTATATTTTTGGTAAGAAAAAGTATAAGTGAATAATAATACTGGTGAACAATATGAACAATGGGGTTAAAAAATTAAATTAATCATAAATTTAATTAATGATTTGATTAATTTAATTATAATAATAACCATTTTTCAAATTTTAAAAAATCAGGTTTTGCAATACTAAATAGTTACATGTTTTCTCTCTTCTCGCACCATATCTCCTCTCTTTCTCGGTGGACCTTTCCCACAAATAAGCCAGCCATCGCCGCGCACCCATAAGCGACGCCGCTTCCTTTTGCGCCAACGTCCGACCAACCCCCAAGCGACGAAATTTTTTTCCCCACAGCCCACAACCCGCACACCGTGCAGCCTACCACGTCCACCATTGTCGCCTCGTCGTCACCGACTGATCTGGTGTAATACACGGGAGAGTTGCGGCTCCCTTTTCATACGTACGTGAACTCTCACAGCCATTTTAATGGAGGACAATTCCATCGAACCGATTTGTCTCGCGCCAGATGCTTTCACCGACGATATTACCATGCATTCGATCGACAACCTTCGCAATTCATTCGACGGGAAAAGTGAATAGTCGGACAAGGTAACCAATGTATGTTGTTTCTTTCGGACGTATGTTTATTTTCATATAAATTAGATGGTTATTATAAGATCAACATTCTTAACCCATTATGATATTCTTTTACAAAAGGTAAATTTTGGATGGTGTTCTTATCCGTCCATGTAGTAATTAGTGAAAGTGTAATATATAATTGGATGATCCACTAAAAAAATTAGTTTTAATTTTTTCTATTTAAAAAGAATACATGTTTAGAATGGTAGGATGTCATAATTCTATGTACTGGTTAGTGGTTACTACTTAATAGTTATAGCTTGCTTGCTTGTTAGGTTTTTATAACTTGTTACAATGAACCATAGTTCAAGTTCAAAAAAAGATGAAGATGGAAATTTATTTACTGGAGCTGATAAATTGTTACATTACCTTTTTAATATGTTACCCTAAAATGTTTTCAATATATGTTTAGTGTTAAATGAGAAAATTTTGCCCATGGTTGCGATTAGAATGTTAAGAATCCCCATCCGTATGCTCCCATTCTATGCATGCACCAACAAATGTGGCTAAATATGTAAGGAAATTATAGGAGCTAATAACAAGACTTTTCACAGTATAGTAGAAAGACTCTCTTTTAGTTTGTGTAGTTATATTTTATATGTGGTGGACTGATGAGCGGATATTTTATATGCTTTTTGGCATCATTTTCATATAGTTTTTAGTGTGTTTTGTTTAGTTTATATTAAGTTTTTAAAGGTTTTAGTGTTAAATTCACATTTTTGGATTCTACTATGAGTTTTTGTGTTTTTGTAAAATTTTAGGTATTTTTTGGCTGAAATTAAGGAGTTGGAGCAAAAGTCTGATTCAGAGACAGAGAAAGCGTTGCAGATGCTATCCGGATCTGACCTGCTTGCACTCGAAAGAGCTTTTCTGGAGTTACGAAAGTTCAAATGGAGCGTTATCAATGGCTATGAAAAGCTGACTTCCAGAGCTTTTCAGCAATGTATAATACTCTATACTTTTCTTCATATTAGAAGGCCCAACACTGGTGTCCAACGCCAGCTTCCTGCCCCCTTCCAGGCGTCCAGTGGCCAAAGAGCAGAGCCCATCGTCCAAATGCCCAGAGAGGACCCCCTAGCAAGCGTTCAATACCCTAAGAACCTCCTAGCATATGGATCTTATCAAAGCTCAGCCGAAACACTCACCAAGTACGTTCTAGAAGTGAATTTTAGCACTAGATAGACTGTTTTACCCGTATTAGTCATCTGTTTAGTATTTAAAACTTATTTTACATCTCTCTAAAGGGAGACGCCTATCATTTACCATTATTTCGAGTTTTACATTGTATTTTCCTTTCAGTATGAGTTTCTAAACCTCCTAAGTTGAGGGGAGGAGCCCTGCTGAGTCCTATGAATTAATAAAAGTATTACTGTTTCTTCTTCGATCTGTGTTTGATTAATTCTAAGATGTATATTCGTTCTTCATCAATATGAATGCGTTGAACTGCCATAAGGTTATCACATTCTACATGGGTTCAGAGTGCGTCTTTCATCAGACAATGATGAACCACCAGCTTGATTATACATCTCTCAGACGGCTAATCCACGACTTCGTTGGGGACTTCTCGAGACACCAATTCAGCCAATTTACAGGGAGATTAGGGTCTTTGTGGTATAGGTTAGAACCAAAGGTGCAGCATTCCTCCAATCCGGAAGATTCGACCTTGTCTGTGGCGCTTTGAGTAGGATCATTAAGAAGAATGGACTGTACGAGCTTCACCCTCGAGCAGAGATGGATCCGCACTAACCTTGGGGTTCAGAATCCGGAGGAGTATTGGCGGCTGCTCAAACCAGCGTCAATCACATACAGCCTGTCATTGAAGAGATCACTCACAAGCAAAGAAGACAGTAATGGCAGAGTTAATTCAGAAAGACAAAGCAACTCCAATCCTCAACTATATTCCTATTACTGATTCCAATAATCCTAATACAATTCCATATCCAACAACTTTCTGATTTCGCCTGACTAAGACCTGCAAGATAACCATAGCTTGCTTCAAACCAACAATCCTTATGGGATCGACCCTGACTCGCTCAGGTATTACTTGGACGACTCGGTGCACTTGCTAGTACAGTTGTACGGTGTGTGGAAATTCGTGCACCAAGTTTTTGGCGCCGTTGTCAGTGATTGTTCGAGTTTGGACAAACTGATGGATTATCTTGCTCCCTAGATCAGGTAATTTTTATTTTATTCGACTCTTTTCTTTTTATTTTCTTCTTCTCTATTTTTCGAAAAAATTTAAAAGCTTTTCAAAAATATTTTTCTTTTTTTTGTTTAATCTTTGTTTTTGGTTTGAGTCCTTTTGTTTATGTTCTTGGTAAATTTCGTTTCTTTGAGTCTTTGTTTTTGTTCTTATTGTAATTTTCAATTTTTTTGGAATCTTCCTTTCAAAATTTTTCAAAAATAGTTTTTCTTTGGTCAAATCTTGTGTCAAATCTTTAAGTTTGGTGTCTTCTTGTTTATTTTCTTTAACTTTTGAAAATTTGTGTTTAATTTTCTAAAAATTTTAAGTTTGGTGTCCTCTTTATGTTCTTGTATTCTTCGAGTCTTTGAGTTTTGTTCTTTGTGTTCTTGTTAGTCTTCAAAGTGTTCTTGTGTTTCTCTTGTGTTTTGATTTTAAAATTTTTAAATTTGGTGTCCCTTTATGTTTCCTTCCAAAAATTTTCGAAAACATGAGGCATTAGATCTAAAAATTTTAAATTTTGTATCTTTTACTTGTTTTTCTCTTTCATCATTAAATTCAAAAATAAAAAATATCTTTTCTATTTTTATTTCAACTTAATTTTCGAAAATTTTAAAATAAAAATTCAGATTTCAATTTCAAATTTTTATCTTATCTTATCTTAGCTTTCAAATTTCAAAAATCAAATCTTTTTAAAATTAAAAATCATATCTTTTTCAAAAGTCATATCTTTTTCAAAAAAATCTTATCTTTTTCAAATTTCAAAATTTTAAAAATCAAATCTTTTTCAAAATTAAATTTCAAAATCTTACCTTTTTAAAATCTTTTTTAAAACTTTTTAAATTTCTTATCTTATCTTTTTCGAATTTCAAATTTCAATTTCAAATCTTTTCTTATCATATCTCCTATCTTATTTTAAATCTTTTCTCAATTAATATCTTATCTTCTCTCTCTTCTTTTTCAAAACTTCCTAACTAACTCTTCTCTCTCTTAATTTTCGAAGACTATTTCTTCTTCTCTCTCTTCTATTTTCGAAAATCACTAACTAATTTTCAATTCTTTTTAAATTATTAACATAATTAATAAATAAAATTAAAACAAAAATATTTTAATTCTTATTTATCTTTTCTATTTATACTTCTCCTATTCACTTCTATTATTCGAATTCTACTCATCTCCGATCCTCCATCTTCACTTTTCTATCTTCTTCTTCTTTCTTCACATCTCACTGGAAGCTCTTGGTCCAAGTGGCACAAAAATCTTTCTTCGTTTCTTTCTTTTCTTCTCTTCTTGTTTATGACCAGTAATAAGGATAAAGAACCCCTCTTGACTCCTGATCATGAACTTGAGAAAACTCTAAGGAGGCATTTGCAACTAGCTAAAGCACAACACTCCGGAAGAGATCTTTCAGAAAGTTTTGAACAAGAATTGGGAGACATGGCCGAACCTCAAGAGGATGCCAAAAAGGTTCTTGGTGACTTCACCATACCTACCTCTGACTTTTATGGCAGAAGCATCTCTGTACCTGCCATTGGAGCTAACAATTTTGAGCTTAAGCCTCAATTAGTCTCTCTTCTGCAACAGAACTACAAATTCTATAGACTTTCGTTGGAAGATCTACATCAGTTCTTAGCTGAATTCTTATAGATCTGTGATACTGTAAAGACTAATGGAGTTAATCCTGAAGTCTACAAGCTTATGCTCTTTCCCTTTGCTATAAGAGACAGAGCTAAGATATGGTTAGATTCCTAACCAAAAGAGAGCTTAGACTCTTGGAAAAAGCTGGTTAATGCTTTTCTTGCTAAATTCTTTCCTCCTCAAAAGATGAGCAAGATTAGAGTAGAAGTTCAAACCTTCAGACAAAGAGAAGGTGAATCCCTCTATAAAGCTTGGGAAAGATACAAGCAACTAATCAGGAGATGTCCTCCTGACATGCTTTCAGAACGGTCCATCATAGGCATGTTCTATGATGGTCTGTCTGAGATGTACAAAATTTCATTAGACAGCTCTACAGGTGGATCACTCCACTTGAAGAAAACACCTGCAGAAGCTAGAGAACTCATTGAAATGGTTGCAAACAACCAATTTATGTACACTTCTGAAAGAAATCCTGTAAACCATGTGATCTCTCAGAAGAAAGGAGTTCATAAAATTGATACTCCAAATTCCATATTGGCTCAAAACAAGATCTTAACCCAATAGGTCAATATGATCTCCCAGCATCTGACTGGAATACAAACTGCAGCTGGCAGTACTTAGGAAGCTTCATCTGAAGTAGAAGCTTATGATCCTGATCAACCCACCATGGAGGAGGTGAATTACATGGGAGAACCCTATAGAAACACCTACAACCCTTCATGGAGGAATCATCCTAACCTCTCATGGAAGGATCAACAGAAACCTCAGCAAGGTTTCAATAACAATCAAGGTGGAAGGAACCAGAATAGGTTCAACAACAGACCACCATTCCCATCTTCTCAAGGGAACATGGAAACCTCTAAGCAGAGCCTCTCTGACTTAGTTACTCTGGTTTCCAACCTCTCTAAGACCACTCATAGTTTCATAAATGAAACAAGGTCCTCCATTAGAAACTTAGAGGTACAAGTTGGTCAATTGAGCAAGAGGATCCCTGAGACTCCTCCTGACACTCTTCCCAGTAACACTGAAGTGAACCCTAGAGAAGAGTGCAAGGCCATAACCATGGAGGTAGAGGCCGAATCTGAGGAGAATGGGAAGGCATTGAACGCCAGTGAAAAAGCCTTCATTGGGCGTTCAACGCCCACAATGGCAGCAAGCCTAATGCTAAACGCCATTGAAGAGCCCCTCACTGGGCGTTCAACGCCCATCCTGGCAGCAGAGCTGGCGTTGAATGCCAACCAGGGAGCACTGGCTGGCTGTTCAACGCCCAAACACACAGGCTTTCTGGCGCTGAATGCTAGTGAGGAGCCCCTCACTGGGCGTTCAACACCCAACCAGCCAGGCTTTCTGGCGCTGAACATCAGTGACGAACCCCTCACTGGGCATTCAACGCCGAAACATGCAGTAATTCTGGCGCTGAATGCCAGTGAGGAATCCCTCACTGGGCATTCAACGCCCACACACCCAGGGAAGCTTGCGTTGAACACCAGCAAGGATATCCCTGTTGGGCGTTTGTTGAGTTAATAAATTAACTAAATTAATTAGTAATGACAAACATTATTTTTGGATAAAATAAATAATTAGTGTTGAGTGATTAATAATTATATGTTGCTAATTATTTATAAATTGTTGCAGGCCAAAATTAAATCAAACAGCCCAAATTAGAATGAAAATAAGAACATCAAGGCTAATGGGCTGGTTAATCAAGTGGAGCCCAAAAGAAACAAAGAAAGGAACCAACGGGCCAAGCAAATCAAAACCCGATCCAAGCCCATGTCCATCAATTCAAGTGGATCGCACCAAGCTTCTCATACAAGATTGAAGTCTTCACTCTTTCTTATTGCTTCCAAAGCAACGTTCCTTTTCTCTCTATCTTAGTCAAATCACTGAACTTAGAAAAAGTAAGAAAGAGAGCTTAGTCACTAAGCTAGTCATGAAAGAAGAAGGAAAGAGAAGGTTAAGCAAAGAAGGGTAAGGTCTAATCACCCATATCAAGAAAAGATCAGAAATCTTAAGGTAATCCATTTCCTCTTGCATGCAACACACTTTCTTTTCTTCATCTTCAACTCCTTGTATCTCCGTTTTGAGCTATATGGAAAAGAGGATTTCTGTTCCCCTCTGCTATAAATCCACGGTCTTAAACATGTCTTAGGGACCAAGTTGGTTTTCAAGGGCTCAGATCAAGTTGACCATTAGAAGGCTCTTATGGTTGTTGCTTTATGGCTTTCGGTCAAGATGAAGAAGTCAGAAGCAAAGTTTCTACTCTAAGGTTTAATGAGAAAAAGTGAATTTGTGGGTTGGTGAAGCTCAAGGCTCAAGGTGTTGACCTTGGAAGAAGAACCCAGCAACATGCAAGGAGATAAAAGAAGACCTTCTGCTCATTCAGAAGCAAGGAGAGAAAACCAGAGTTTGAGAGTTGTGTTCTGAAAAGAAGTTCCTCTACTTGGATAATGCTTTCTTTCAAAGAAGCATTCGGCCAATACTAAAGAACTGTATCTGAGGTTTGCAAATCTGGTTTTGCACATAACAGAGGCTGTTGATGAAGTCAATCTCCTTCATGTTTTACAGATTGTAATGTACTTTTCTATGTTTATCTTTCTGTAATTTCTTGTGAGAAAAGACATATTGAGAGAGCTCAAGTAAAATCCATGAGTGGAAAAAGGCTGAGTGAAACACTTGAGAGAAAAAACCTAGAGTTTATTTCAGATTTCTTTAGGTATGTCTATGTCTTGTATCTTGTACCTGTGAGGTATCCCTTTCTTAGTTGGGTTAGCACTAAGAGTGAATAGTTAGGTATTAGCATAGCCAATGTCAAGTTAGGTTAGAACTTGAGTGTGAAAGGATTGGGTCATTCCAGTAAAATTGGTGTATGTAATACTGTTAACTATAGTGAAAATTCTTCCATAGTTGTGGAGGAGACTGGACGTAGGTTGCATAGCACAAGGCAACCGAACCAGGATACATGCTGGTGTTAGATTTTCTCTTCTCTGCTGTGTTCTGTTTTCTGATATTCATGAGACGAAAAGAAATTGTCTCATAAATTTCCCCTATTAAGTACAAACAGAATCAGAATTGAAAGTTTGTTTTAAAAGGGTAATAACAGCAACTTAAAAGGAAGTCATAGATTCAATCCCCCTTCTCTAAGCCTACCACAACCTTCAATTGGTATAAGGAGCTAAGGTCTCAAGAATCAAGCTTAACCGCTTGAAGCAAAGATCCAATGGTGAACAACTTGGGCACAACCACAGTTGCCTACACCCTCACTGAAGGCCAATCAAACAACCGGCCACCTTTCTTCAACGGGAAGAGCTATGCCTACTGGAAATAAAGGATAAGAATCTTCATCCAATCTATTGACTACAACATATGAAAGACTGTTGTGAGCGGTCCCAAGATCCCAACAAAAACAAGTGCTGATGGAGTGGTGACTCCAAAAGAAGAAGCTGAATGGAATGAAGATGATAAGAAGAAGATGGAGCTGAACGCTAAAGCAATCAACCTTCTTCATTGTGCTATCAGCTTTGAAGAGTACCGGAAGGTGTCTAGATGCAAGACAGCCAAAGAAATCTGGGAAAAACTCCAAGTTACACACGAAGGCACTAAACAAGTCAAAGAAACGAGGATTGATATGCTGCGAAAAGAGTACGAGATGTTTAGCATGAAGGATGGAGAAAGCATTGATGAAGCGTTTGAGAGATTCTCAATCATAATCAACAACCTTGATGCTATGGGTACAAACTATGCAGAACAAACCTTGGTGAGAAAACTCTTTAGAAGCCTCACAAAAGAATGGAAAACCATTGCCACTGTCCTAATCGAGGGCAACAACCTAAATCCCATAACCTATGATGAGCTGAGAGAAAAACTCCTTGCCTATGAAACTATACACACAAATACAGACTCAAAAAAAAGGGAATAGCCCTCAAGTCACAAATAGAACCAAAAGAGAGTGAGTCTAGTGATGGTATTTCAGATGATGAGCTTTTATTTTTTGCTAGGAGATTTAGAAGAATGATGAAGAACAAGGGCAAATACAAGGGTTCAAGTTCAAAGGAGCACAAGATCGACTTGAGCAAGGTGACGTGCCATCACTGCAAGGAGGCTGGACATTTCAAGCTAAACTGTCCAAAGCTCAAAAAGGAGGACAAAGGAAAGAAGGAAAGAAAGAGAGTGCTCATGGCAGCTTGGGAGGATCTTGAGAATGACTCAAATGAAGAAGAAGAATCTTAAGGAGATGATAAAGACTGCTTCATGGCTGGAAACAACAACCTTGATGAGGTAAATTATTATGATTTAACCATTGAGGACTTACATGCTATTATTGATGATCTTACTTTAAACACATCAAAACTGCTTAATAAGTACAATGAATACAAATCTTAAAGAGATGTGTTAAGAGCTGAAAATAATTTTTTAAAAGAAAAAGTGAAGGAAACTGAATGTGCTTTGGACATTATTAAAGAAAACAGATTTCTAAAATCTAAACTTGAAAAATTAAAAGGAAAGCACATTGTGGATCCTTCTCATGAGTTAATTGCTGAAAATGAAAGATTAAATGATATGATTAAAAGGCTGAATGGTGACTTAGCAAAATTTGCTCAAGGTTCTAGTAACTTGGACAAATTTCTTGCAAGTCAAAGACCTTTGTTTGAAAAATCTGGTTTAGGTTACATAGCCAAGGAAGATGCAGTTTCAAATGTTTCCTCTATAAAGTTTGTAACTTCTTCATCAAATACAAAATCCATACCAAACAAATCTGGCATTGGATATGTTCCAACCTTTGAAGAAAAATTTGATGAAGTATACACTAGTGAAACTGAGCCTTCACCAAGAACCGAACCAAGCCCAAACAGGCTAGGTTTGGGATACCTTTCGAAAAATGAGGTTGTTTTCAAGAAACCACCATTTCACAACAAAACCTCATATTTGAAAAGTTCAAATGTTCAAAGAAATTCTGGTGAAAATGCTTTTGCAAAGAGGAATAATTTTAATAAAAATCAGTTTGTCAAAAGAAATGCATCTCCTCCAAAAACCAGAAAATTTCAACCCTTGAATCATTTCAAGCAATACAACTCACCTCAATTTCAGCGACACACATCAGAAAATCATTGTGTCAATTGCAAGAAATTTGGTCACTCATATGCACAATGTTTCATTGAAAAGAGAGTTGTAGGAAACAAAGTTTACAATGTTGTTTGTGATTTCAATGCACTTGGGCAATCAAGATGGATTAACTTCAAAGGATCCAAATTAATTTGGATACCTAAGGCTACTTGAAACTCTTCATGCAGATTTGCCTAGCATCCAAGAACAAAAAGGACATGTGGTACATGGATAGTGGATGTTCAAGGCACATGACTGGAAGGTCAACTTACTTCATCAAACTAAATAAGTATGATGGAGGATTTGTGACTTTTGGAGATGATGGTAAAGGTAAAATCATTGCTGTTGAAAAAGTAGGTAATGAGCAATCTACTTTCATTGATGATGTACTTTTAGTATGTGGTTTGAAGCACAATCTTTTGAGCATAAGTCAGCTGTGTAATTTAGGATATTTAGTAATTTTCAAAAGACTTGAATGCTGTGTTGTTAATGAAAAGACAAATGAAGTGATGTTTGTTGCCAAGCGTTTTAATAATATGTATGGACTTACTCTTGATGAACTAAAGGATCAAAATGTAGCTTGTCTTCACTCTAAAGAATCTAAAAAGTGGTTATGGCACAAGAGATTGGGCCATGCAAGTATGTTTCAAATAAACAAACTTGTAAAGAAAGAATTAGTAAGAGGCCTTCCTTTGATAAAGTTTTACAAAGACATCACTTGTGATGCTTGCCAAATGGTAAAACAAATAAAAAGTTCTTTTAAACCAAAGGAAGACATCTCTACTAAAAGACCACTTGAGTTGCTACACATTGATTTATTTGGTCTAACAAGAACTCAAAGCCTGGGTGGTAAACATTATGGTTTAGTAATTATGGATGACTATACTAGGTTTGGTTGGGTTTTATTTCTTGCACACAAAAATGAAGCCTTTTCGGCCTTTGAACCTTTTTGCAAGAAAATTCAAAATGAAAAGGATTTAAAAATCTCTTCTATAAGAAGTGATCATGGAACTGAATTTGAAAATAATTTATTTGAATCCTTTTGTGAGGAATTTGGAATATCTCACAACTTCTCTTGTCCTAGAACACCACAACAAAATGGTGTTGTGAAAAGAAGAAATAGAAGAATACAAGAGATGACAAGAGCTATACTATGTGAGAGTAATGTTCCAAAATTCCTTTGGGCTGAAGCGGTTAACACGGCTTGCCATATTTTGAATAAAACAATCATAAGGAAATTTCTGAAGAAAACCCCTTATGAACTTTGGAAAGGTTATCCACCAAACTTAGACTACTTGTACATCGTTGGATGCAAATATTTTGTTTTAAATAATAAGGATAATTTGGAAAAATTTGATCCAAAGACGTATGAGTGTGTGTTTGTAGGATATTCCACAACTAGTAAAGCATATAGGGTTTATCATCAAGATGCTAGGATTATTGAGGAGTCCATACATATTACATTTTGTGATACTAACTTGGTACAAAGCATTTTGGAAGATTGTGAGGCTGGAAATCAAGCTCAAAAGGAAGATGAAACTACTCAGAATCATGACAAAGAAAATTCTGGTCAAGCTGAACCAGAAACTGGAACTGCTGAAAATTCAAGAGACAATTCCATTTTGTCTCATGAATCTGAAGGAAATCCTAAAGCCAGCAGCACCCAGAATCCCTTGGTATCTGAATCTGCCTCCAAATTCACCAGACCTCATGAATGAAGATTCTTGAAGAATTATCCTGAGGAATTTGTCATTGAGGACGTCTCTCATAGAGTGCAAACGCGGTCTTCCACTAGAAAGGCAAATGAAGGATCAAACATTGCCCTCCTTTCACAAATGGAGCCTCAAAACATCAAGGAAGCCCTTAGTGACCCCTCTTGGGTTAAAGCTATGGAGGATGAGCTTCTTGAGTTTGAAAAGAACTAAGTGTGGACTTTGGTTCCAAGGCCAAGTGGAAAGAAAGTGACCGGCACCAAGTGGATATTTCGGAACAAGTTGGGAGAAGATGGTAGCATTACAAGAAACAAGGCAAGGCTAGTGGCACAAGGATATGACCAAGAAGAAAGAATAGACTTTGATGAATCCTTTGCCCCTGTTGCCTAAATGAAGCCATAAGAATTCTCTTAGCTTATGCTGCATTTTGTGGTTTTAAATTATATCAAATGGATGTGAAATGTGCATTTTTGAATGGAGTGATAGATAGAGAAGTGTATGTGGAAGCAGCCTCCTGGTTTTGAAAATAAAGAGCATTTTAATCATGTTTTCAAATTATCTAAAGCTCTCTATGGTTTAAGACAAGCTCTTAGAGCTTGGTATGAGAGACTTAGCTCTTTTCTTTTGAAAAATAGTTTTCAAAGAGGCACCACTGACACAACTCTATTTATCAAGAACTTTAATGATTCTTTCATTCTAGTCCAAATATATGTTGATGACATTATTTTTAGATCAGCCAATGAATCCCTTTGTTTTGAATTTGAAAAACTTATGACAAGTGAATTTGACATGAGTATGATGGGTGAACTTAATTTTTTCCTTGGGCTACAAATTAAACAAACTGAAAATGGTATTTTCATTCATCAAGAGAAGTATGCCAAGAAATTAGTTAAGAATTTTGGTATGGAAAATGCCAAACCTATGGGAACTCCCATGCATCCTAATTCAAAATTAGATAAGGGAGAAACTAAGAAAGATGTTGATGAGACTAGGTATAGAGGAATGATTGGTTCTCTCATGTACTTAACTTCCTCTAGACCCGATATTGTGCAAAGTGTTGGATTGTGTTCTAGGTTCCAATCCAAACCAAAAGAGTCACATCTTTCTGCAGTTAAGAGGATCATTAGATATGTTCATGGCACATCCAATTTTGGTCTTTGGTATCCCAAGATTGATGATTTTTCTGCAGTTGGTTATTGTGATGCAGATTTTGCTAGTGATAGAGTTGATAGAAGGAGCACTTCAGGCTTATGTTGCTTCCTTGGGAAGTCCCTAAATGTTTGGTCAAGTAAGAAACAGCCAACAGTGGCTCTATCCACTGCTGAGGCTGAGTATATAGCTGCTTCTTCATGTTGTTCTCAGCTTTTATGGTTAAAAACACAGCTTGTCGATTACAAATTAAATGCTGAAAATATTCCCTTGATGTGTGATAATATGAGTGCCATTAATATTTCTAAAAATCCAGTTTTGCAATCTAGGACTAAACATATTGAAGTGAAGTTTCACTCAATAAGAGAGCATGTCCAAAAAAGGGATATTAGCATTCAATTTGTTAAATCGGAAGAGTAATTAGCAGATATTTTCACAAAACCACTTGCTGAGGACAGATTCTGTATGCTTAGGACTAGTCTAGAAATTTTGAGTTATGATTCTATGTTTGAAAATTACTGATGTATTTGTTGGAGCTTTTTGTCATATAAACAGGTATGAGACAATTCTAGGCAGAAGAATAGCGTTCCCCCTTAATCAGTGTAATCTGGGCTTATTTCAAGTGCAAAATGATTTGGGCCAACCTCAAAAATAAGATCTAGAGTGGTCCAATGTGTTTCCTTAAATCCAACCATCTCTGGGCCCATATATGAATGTTACAATTTTTGTTTGTTGTTATTTTTTTGATGGGCTGTGTGTTTAAATTTTTTGAAAGGATTTTCATTTAATGTTTTTAATCCAAAAAGGATTTTCAGTTTGATTTTTTCTCAAAATTTAAAATTAATTTCCCATTTTATTTTAAAATTAAATGTTGATTATCTGCCCTTGATGACAAAAAGGGGAGTAATGGCAATAGGATAATAGGATGGTAAATGTGTCCTAGGAATTTTTTGGCATTGCTGCAGCTACTAGTATTTCTTTTGGGATTTTGTCTGTTTGCTGCATTAAAAATTGCTTTCACATGTTGAATCCTTGTGCTGCTGATATTAGCTTGATGTTGCGCTGATTATGTGATGTTGTTTGTTTAATATCCCTTAGACAAGATAAATGTGTGTAGCTCTTTATTGTGCTCTCTTTAAGAACAATGTAAAACAGGAACAAAGAGGAAAGCATAAATCTCGGGGGAGCTAATCTTGAAAAGGAAAGGGGGAGCAACATAAAAGCAAATGACAAAAATCAAAGGGAGTTTCTAAACCTTACTCAAATTCATTTCCTTTTGATTATTGCTTAAATCATGTTTGTCATCAAGGGGGAGATTGTTGAGTTAAGAAATTAACTAAATTAATTAGTGATGACAAACATTATTTTTGGATAAAATAAATAATTAGTGTTGAGTGATTAATAATTATATGTTGCTAATTATTTATAAATTGTTGCAGGCCAAAATTAAATCAAACAGCCCAAATTGGAATGAAAATAAGAACATCAAGGCTAATGGGCTGGTTAATCAAGTGGAGCCCAAAAGAAACAAAGAAAGGAACCAACGGGCCACGCAAATCAAAACCCGATCCAAGCCCGTGTCCATCAATTCAAGTGGATCGCACCAAGCTTCTCATACAAGATTGAAGTCTTCACTCTTTCTTATTGCTTCCAAAGCAACATTCCTTTCCTCTCTGTCTTAGTCAAATCACTGAACTTAGAAAAAGTAAGAAAGGGAGCTTAGTCACTAAGCTAGTCATGAAAGAAGAAGGAAAGAGAAGGTTAAGCAAAGAAAGGTAAGGTCTAATCACCCATATCAAGAAAAGATCAGAAAGCTCAAGGTAATCCATTTCCTCTTGCATGCAACACACTTTCTTTTCTTCATCTTCAACTCCCTGTATCTCTGTTTTGAGCTATATGGAAAAGAGGATTTCTGTTCCTCTCTGCTGTAAATCCACGGTCTCAAACATGTCTTGGGAACCAAATTGGTTTTCAAGGGCTCATATCAAGTTGACCATTGGAAGACTCTTGTGATTGTTGCTTTATGGCTTTCGGTCAAGATGAAGAAGTCAGAAGCAAAGTTTCTACTCTAAGGTTTAATGAGAAAAAGTGAATCTGTGGGTTGGTGAAGCTCAAGGCTCAAGGTGTTGACCTTGGAAGAAGAACCCATCAACATGCAAGGAGATAAAAGAAGACCTTTTGCTCATTCAGAAGCAAGGAGAGAAAACCAGAGTTTGAGAGTTGTGTTCTGAAAAGAAGTTCCTCTACTTGGATAATTCTTTCTTTCAAAGAAGCATTCGGCCAATACTGAAGAACTGTATCTGAGGTTTGCAAATCTGGTTTTGCACATAGCAAAGAGGCTGTTGATGAAGTCAATCTCCTTCATGTTTTACAGATTGTAATGTACTTTTCTATGTTTATCTTTCTGTAATTTCTTGTGAGAAAAAGCATATTGAGAGAGCTCAAGTAAAAGCCATGAGTAGAAAAAGGCTGAGTAAAACACTTGAGAGAAAAGCCTAGAGTTTATTTCAGATTTCTTTAGGTATGTCTATGTCTTGTATCTTGTACCTGTGAGGTATCCCTTTCTTAGTTGGGTTAGCACTAAGAGTGAATAGTTAGGTATTAGCATAGCCAATGTCAAGTTAGGTTAGAACTTGAGTGTGAAAGGATTGGGTCAATCCTGTGAAATTAGTGTATGTAATACTATTAACTATAGTGAAAATTCTTCCATAGTTGTGGAGGAGACTGGACGTAGGTTGCATAGCACAAGGCAACCGAACCAGGATACATGCTGGTGTTAGCTTTTCTCTTCTCTGCTGTGTTCTGTTTTCTGATATTCATGAGACAAAAATAAATTGTCTCATAAATTTCCGCTGCTGAGTACAAACAGAATCAGAATTGAAAGTTTGTTTTAAAAGGAAAATAACAGCAACTTAAAAGGAAGGCATAGATTCAACCTCCCTTCTCTAAGCCTACCACAACCTTCAGCGTTCAACGCCCAAAATGCTAGAGGGACTGGCGTTTAACACCAGTAATTAAGGGTGGACAGCAAGGGCGTTCAACGCCCAAAGAGCTATCAGAGCTGGTGTTGAACGCCAATGAAAGTACACCCTCTAAGTGCTTAAGTCCCACTCAAGAACCCTCTATCCCAGAACCAAAGAAAACCAAAAAGACCATTGAGGTTCCTTTGCACGCACTTCTGCAGTGCATGAGTTCTGATGACTACTCATCCTCTGATGAGGATGAAGACACTAGGAAAGAGCAAGTTGTTCAGTACCTAGGAGCTCTAATGAAACTGAATGCCAGGTTATTTGGTTCAAAGCCTTTGGAGGAAGAACCTCCACTGCTTACTAAAGAACTTCATGCTTTGGTTTAGCAGAGGCTACTTGAGAATCTTCCAGATCCTGGATGCTTTCTGATCCCTTGCACCATAGGCACTATGACCGTTGACAAGGCTCTGTGTGACCTAGGGTCAAGTATAAACCTCATGCCACTCGCTGTAATAGAGAAGCTGGGAATCCTTGAGGTACAAGTTGCAAACATCTCATTAGAGATAGTAGACAAGACAATTAAGAAGCCATATGGCTTAGTAGAGGATGTCTTGGTAAAAGTTGAAAACCACTACATCCCTGCAAACTTCATAGTCTTGGACATTGGAGAGAATGAGGATGACTCTGTCATCCTTGGAAGACCTTTCCTAGCCACTGCCAATGCTATCATTGATGTGGCTAAGGGAGAATTGACCCTATAATTAGGGGAGGATCATATCTTATTCAAGATGCCTCATCCCAATTCTCCCTTTAAAAGAAAGATAACTGTGCAACACCTAGTGTTTCAACCCTTTCTTTCTGTGCAGAGCTTTGCAGAACCCATTGACATCAATTCTAAGTTTGATGTTGGGCAGCCACCAACAAGCTCTAATCACAAACGTACTAAGAAGAAAGTACATAAAGGCTGGAGGGACAAGAAAGTCCCAACTGAAGGCCTCTCATTTGGCATGAGAGTTGTCTTCACTAAGAAGCCAATGTTACCACATACAGTGAGTCGTGTCCTGTCTTTAGAGCATGTGGAGCTCATCCATGAGAGGACAGGAAGAAAGTTCACTGTAAGGGGCGAAAATCTGAGCACATACTCACTTCCGTAAGGAGCTAACCGTCAAGCTAATGACGTTAAAGAAGCGCTTGTTGGGAGGCAACCCAACCTTAATTAATTATTTTTTTATTTTCTTTCATTTTATTTTTCTTTCAGTTATTTTTAGAGTCATGATCATATGCAACAGTCAAAATAGAGACAGAATTTCACAGCAATAAAAACAGAACACTCTGGATGGGCGTCCAACGCCCCTAATGGGTAGCACTGCTGGCGTTGAACGCCAGCCAGGGAGCAGCCTCTGGACGTTCAAACGCCAGTGCAGAGAAGCAGAGAATTTGGATTCCCTTGCCTCTCAGGATCCGTGGGTCCCACAGAATCTTTCATCTACCCCACTTACTTTCACATTTCTCCATATACACTTCCCTATAAACCCTAACCCAATCACATCCATTTCAGTTTCTCAAAACCATCATAACTCCCACCAACCCCCACCCACTTCAAAATAAAAATTTTCACCCGAAACCCCACCCATGGCTGAACCTACCAACTCCCCGCTCCTATATATACTCCTCTTCCTATCCTTCATACACATACCTCTCATACACTCATAAGACCCACAAGGTCGAGCCCTCTATCTTCCTCTATTTTCTTCTTCTTCTACTCCATTCTTCTCTTTTCTTTATTTTTCTCGAGGATGAGCAACGTTTTAAGTTTGGTGTTGAAAAAGCATAGCTTTTTTCTTTCCATTACCATTCATGGCACCCAAGGTTGGAGAACCTTCTAGAAAGAGGAAAGAAAAGGCAGTAGCCACCACCTCTAAATCTTGGGAGATGGAAAGATTCATCACCAAAGCTCATCAAGTCCACTTCTATGAAGTAGTGATAGAGAAAAAACTGATCCCTGAGGTCCCTTTCAAGCTCAAGAAGAATGAGTATCCGGAAATCCAAAGAGAGATCCGGAGAAGAGGTTGGGAAGTCCTAACTAATCCCATTCAAGATGTTGGGATTCTAATGGTGCAAGAGTTTTATGCTAATGCATGGGTTACTAAAAACCATGATACCAGTGTGAACCCAAATCCAACGAATTGGAGCACCATAGTCCGAGGGAGAATCTTAGATTTTAGCCCGGAAAGTATGAGATTGGCGCTCAACTTGCCATTAATGCAAGGAGACCCATGATGAGCGGATATTTTATACGCTTTTTGGGGTTAATTTCATATAGTTTTGAGTATGTGTTAGTTAGTTTTTAGGAAAAATTCATATTTCTGGACTTTACTATGAGTTGTGTGTTTTTCTATAATTTCAGGTATTTTTCTGGCTGAAATTGAAGGAGCTGAGCAAAAATCTGATTCAGGCTGAAAAAGGACTGCTGATGCTGTTGGATTCTGACCTCCCTGCACTCAAAGTGGATTTTTTGGAGCTACAGAACTTGAAATAGCGTGCTTCTAATTGCGTTGGAAAGTAGACATCCAGGGCTTTCCAGCAATATATAATAGTCCATACTTTGCACAAGGATAGACGACGTAAACTGGCGTTCAACGCCAGTCCTCTGCCCAATTCTGGCGTCCAGCACCAGAAAAGGATCAAAAGCTGGAGTTCAACGCCCAAACTGGCATAAAAACTGGCGTTCAACTCCACAAATGGCCTCTGCACGTGAATTGCTTAAGTCTCAGCCCCAGCACACACCAAGTGGGCCCCAGCACACACCAAGTGGGCCCCAGAAGTGGATCTCTGCATCATCCATCATACTTTATCCAATTTTTGTAAACCTAGGCTACTAGTTTAATATTTAAACAACTTTTAGAGACTTATTTTGTACCTCATGACATTTTAGATCTAAACTTTGTATTCTCTGACGGCATGAGTCTCTAAACCCCATTGTTGGGGGTGAGGAGCTCTGCTGTGTCTCGATGAATTAATGCAAGTATTTCTGTTTTCCATTCAAACACGCTTGTTCCTATCTAAGATGTTCATTCGCGCTTAACTGTGATGGAGGTGATGATCTGTGACACTCATCACCTTCCTCAAATCATGAATGTGTGCCTGACAACCACCTCCGTTCTATACACGATTGAATGAGTATCTCTCAGATTCCTTAATCAGAATCTCCGTGGTATAGGCTAGAACTGATGGCGGCATTCATGAGAATCCGGAAAGTCTAAACCTTGTCTGTGGTATTCCGAGTAGGATTCAAGGATTGAATGACTGTGACGAGCTTCAAACTCCTGAAGGCTGGGCGTTAGTGACAGACGCAAAAGGATAGTAAATCCTATTCCAACCGGATCGAGAACCAACCGGTGATTAGCCGTGCTGTGACAGAGCGCGTGAGCGTAGTCTTCACTGGAAGGATGGAAGGTAGCCATTGACAACGGTGATCCACCAACACACAGCTTGCCATAGGAGGACGTGCGTGCGTGAACAAGAAGACAGAGGAAAGCAGAGATTCAGAAGACAAAGCATCTCCAAAACTCCAACATATTCTCCATTACTGCATAACAAGTAACCTTCAATCCATGCTCTATTGTTTATTTGCAATTCAACTGATAAACATAATTGACTTCCTGACTAAGATTTACAAGATAACCATAGATTGCTTCAAACCAACAATCTCCGTGGGATTCGACCCTTACTCACGTGAGGTATTACTTGGACGACCCAGTGCACTTGCTGGTCAGTGGTACGAGTTGTGAGAAGTGTGATTCACAATTCGTGCACCAACCCACATCCTTACACTAGGAGAGTCAACTTTGATCAGAGATTGGATCAAGTGCTCTCAGACATCTGTGTGGAAGGAACAAAGTGAAAAAGGGATTCCCAAGGCAAGCTCATTCAACTAAGAAGGCTTGACCTAAAGCCCATAGCTAGAGGATGGTTGGAATTTATCCAACGTTCCATCATCCCTACTAGCAATTGGTCAGAAGTGACCATTGGTAGAGCCATCATGATTCATTGCATCATGATTAGAAGTGAGGTGAGAATACATGAGGTGATTCTTCAAGAATTGTACAAGATAGTTGACGAATGGATTTTTGATGGTTTAGAATTTCACTAATAAAATCTCGTTGTAAAGTATAGTTTCTAAACCAAGCAATAATCCTTTCATACAAAAAGTTGTTTGTCACTAGTACAAACCCCTAAAATTTATAAACCGAAGTATTGGACCTCGGGTCGTTCTCCCTAGGAATTACAATAAAGTGTCTTGTTATCGGTTGTGAGTTATATTTGGGGTTTTGATATGAAGCATGAAAGATAAATGGTAAGAAAGTAAACTAAGGCCTAAAAAGGTCTTGGCAAGGGTTGGTGGTCAAGGATCTCTATCCTAATCACTAACCACAATATGAGAATTGGCAAGGATTAATCTCATTAAATCATCCTCTAACTAGTGGTAAAGGAAAGTCAAATGAGCTATATCAATCCTAGTCCATAAGTCCTAACTCTCCACTAATTCAATTAGTGAGAACTAGAGTCAATGGATCCCAATCATCAATTACTTGGACATTAGTAACTCAAGAGTTCCTAAGTTACCTTTCCAAGCCAAGAACATAAAATTCTACTCTAAAATCCAACCAAGCATTTCATCAAACACTTGGAAGGCATAAAAGGAAAGCATAGTAAAATTGCAAGAAAAGTAAATCTACACTACTCAATTTGCAAGGAATTAAACAACAACAAATCAAGTGAACACAATTATTATTATTTACCTTGAATTGAATTGAAAGAGAAAGGAAGGAACAAAAGTAGATCTACAACAAAATGCAAGAACAACATAAAGGAAATTACAACAAAAGAATAGAAGAAGAATGAATGTAACAACAAGGAATTGAAAGGTAGAAGTAGAAGAAAGCAAAGATTAAAACCTAGATCTAAGAACTAAACCTAATCCTAATTCTAGAGAGAAGTGAGAGCTTCTCTCTCTAGAAACTAACTCTCACTACTAAACTAAGCTAAACTATGACTAATGGTAACTAACTAAATGCAATCTACCTATATGCAGCTATCTAAATGAATGCAAGTGCTTGGTCAAAATAAATCAATTCCCAAGAAACATATATGCACAAGGGCTAAGGACTAGCAAGTCTAATCCACAATTGAATTGAGTTATTAAATATTTTTTACAAACTTGCATGAAGAATGATGATCATAGGTGAAAGCATGTAATTGAGCATCAAACCCTCACCGGATGTGTTTGCACTCTATTCGCTCAAGTGTTTAGGGTTGATTCACTCAATTCTCCTCTATTCATGCTTTCCAAGATTTGTTTTTCTTCTAACAATCAACATTTATTTCATGCATGCATACAAGTATCATGAGGTCTTTTCATTGGTTGTAATGGGGCTAGGGTCAAGGTAGGATGCATATTTGGTCAAGTGAGCTTGAAATTTGAATCTTTGATAAGCTTAAACTTCCCACCTAACCTATGACATCCTATACAATTAAGTTCTAATCTAGCTACCCATTTTTCACCTTTTCACATACTCATGCATTTTCTTTTCATTTCACAACTCATATGCATTGATCTTATTGAGCTTCACCTTGGGGCATTTTGTCCCCTTTTTATTTCTTTCTTTTTCGTTTTCTTTCTTTTTCCATTTTTTTTCTATACTTTTCATATATATTTTTTTTTGTTTTTCTCATTTTTTTCTTTCCTTCAAACTATATACAAGAGTACCAATGCATAAGGTCTATACATTTAATCAATACATGAGCATGTACCCAATTCCCAATATTTACAATAATAATACAAAACTACCCTTTTATTCACCCAATGTCCCAAGGTTCCCACACTTGAATGATATACACACTCTAGCCTAAGCTAATCAAAGATCCAAATAAGGACATTTATTGTTTTTCGCTTTAAGGCTTGTAATGTGCTAAATTAAGAACAAGTGGGTTAATCGTAGGCTCAAATTTGGCTAACAATGGAAGATAAAAGGTAGGCTATTTGGGTAAGTGAGCTAAATGAAATGATGGCCTCAATCACATAAATGCATAAATACACAAAATAATGGACATAAAGAATCAAACAAATCAAAGATTACAATCATAGAAAGAGAATAATGCACACAAGAAGGAAAAATAAGTGGTTATAAGATGTAACCACGCAATTAGGCACAAATCTCACTTGCTTATGTTCTTAGCTCAAAAACGTGATCCACAATATATATAATTCAAGCAAGTTCTATGAAAAATTTTCACTCAAATCAATTGAGGTACCCTATAGATAGAAATCCTTGAAAAATTCTCATTATTTTGACTAAGCTTATTGTGTATGCATATGCAAAAATAAGAAAATGCAAGTAAAAATCCTAAAATCCTAGAATGAAATGCAAAAGTATTGGAGTTAGAAATTTGTCACCCAAGATTGCCGATCGGTCGGACGACCTCCCCACACTTAAAAGTTTGCACCGTCCTCGGTGCACTCAAAGATGAGCAAGGGGGTACGGCGACTCTCCGGATTGCTATGTGTTCTTTCTTCCGCTTCCATGGTTGCTTGTGGTGCATTCATTATGAAAAACAAAAATATAACACCATAAGATGAGAAGATATAAAAGCAAGGAAGCATACATTGTTGGAATGAGGTAAATCACTAGAATGAGGTGAGTGAATTAGTGTGACATTAAGAAATATTAGGTGTGTGAATTCTAAATTGCGCGGTTTAGAATACACATTAGCATAAAAGCTATGTCACAAAAGAAGCATGCACTTCACTTATCCTAGTGTGCTTGAGATGCTTTAAGTAAGCTTGTAAGGTAAGACAAGCATTAGAGAAGCATGAAAGCATTCAAGTCAAACATATGGATGGATATAATCATGAACACAATGCATTAAGGTAAATGCACAACATCATCCATCAAGAGGTTGCCTAATCGAGGGAAAAGGATCCAAATCACATGGTGGCTAGCTACAACATGCAATTCAAAAGAGTTATAAGCTCGAAGACAATTCTCATCACTTGGTATTTTTGAAAAGGTAAGCATGAAGAACTCAAAACCAAGTAACAAAATATAACCTCAATCATAGAATCCAACAAAGATTATCTAAAAACATTCATGCTAAAATAGCATTTAGGCAATAAGGGATATAGCAATGTATAGTAAACAAAGTCAATACTCCAACACTTATGATGAAAAGAGAGAAAATAAAATGAAAACTAAACTAAAACTAACTAATCAACTAACTAACTAACTAATTTGTTAACTAAAATAAATGGTTGTCAATGGTGTTTGGAAGTGTTGGATGAGGGGTAGGAGAAAGGAGAAGGAAAGAAATAGAAAGAGGAGAAGAAAAGAAATGTGGTTGGGAGAAAGAAACCCGCGCGTACGCACACATGGCGCGCGCGCGTTGTTGGCTTATTTCGAGAGTGGCGCGTACGCGTCATGTGCGCGAGCGCGCAAATAGGTTTGTGCCAAAGGCACAACGTTGGCGCGGTGCAGGCACAATTCTCTGGGAAATGTATGGAGGTTGGAACTTCTCAATCCACGCGTACGCACGCATGGCGCGCGCGCGTGGATGGTCGAAAATGCTGTAAGTGCGCATACGCGCCATGTACGCGTACGCGTGGATGGTGCTCTGTTTTTCAAAATTTTTTTTTCTATGTTTTTGCACCAATCCAAGCATTCCAAACCTCCAAACAGCTACCAAAACACCATAAAACCTTATTTAACATACTTAAACTACCAAACATACTCAACTAACTAAACAAAATATGAAATTAAGCTAATTCTACCAATATATACAAAAGAGAAAATGAAATGATTTTACCATGGTGGGTTGTCTCCCACCTAGCACTTTTGTTTATTGTCCTTAAGTTGGACTTATGGGGAGCTCCTCATCAAGGTGGCTTGTGCTTGTATTCATCTTGGAACTCCCACCAATGCTTGGTTCTCCATTGTGCCCCAAGATTCTTCATGGATTGAGCCAAGTCTTGATGGAGTTCTTCACAAGCTTGGGGCTCCCAAAGTTGATCCTCTTCTTGTAATCCAGGATCCCACACTTTGTTTTCACACCCGTCTTGAGGTTGATCATCATTATTAGTCCAACCGGGTGGTGAGTGAGGTGAATTCTCTATATAGTGGCCAACAATCCTCCTGGACCCATCTATTTGAGCACTACTCCAACCTTTATATCTCATGTTTGATGCATCAACCATAATGAGCCTTGATTTGCAACGCCAACCACAAAACCTTTTTCGTTTACGCTTCATCCCACAAAGCTCTCTAAGTTGGCCATCCGTTTCAAGCAAACCATATTCAAGTGGGATAATAAAGCTAATAGAAATAAATTTCACCCACTCAAATGAAGGAGTAGATGGCAACCTAGGCAAAGACAACTCCAAGAGTTTTGATAAAGCGTATTCAATTCCCATCCTCCTTTTTCTAAGGATTTCCACCTCTTCACAAGACTTCTCAATTATACTCCTTTGTTCAACAATTTTATATAAACCTTTTCTCCTACTCAAGTCATAAATGGGAGGGTAAGAAAAATTTACCTCCACATTGCTTTCCATCTTGTTGGGAGAAGGTTCTTCATACTCAAAGGATTCTTCACCACTAAGGTTTGATGCTTGATCTTCATCACCAAGGGAACTCGCTTCTTGCTCTATCCCATCCAAATCTTCATATGGAATATGTCTTGGAAGGTGTGCACTTTCCTCCCTAGCATCAATTTCAATCATCTTGGAGGGGTTTTCTTCAATTCTAGATTCCCATGGAGGCTCCGCATCTCCTAAGTCTTCAACCAATTCTTCCTTTTCTTCAATAATCATAGCTTCCTCCAATTGTTCCAATACAAAGTAACTTCCTTCATTTCCCACCGGAGTTTCCAATCTCTCCTTCATGCTATGTTCTTCATTTGATTCTCCACATGTAGCCATGGGAGTTCCTTGAGTGTTCAAGCATTGGGAGGCTAATTGATTTGTTACCGCATCCAAGGTGGCCATGAAATTTTGCACATTCCTTTTCATCTCTTCTTGCCCTTGAACAAGAACACCAAGGGTGTTATCCATTAGAGATTGGGGTGGGTGGAAGGGTTCATTAAATTGGGGGGAAGGTTCATAGTAGGAAGGTGGTTCTTCTTGGTAGAGTTGTGGTGGTTCTATGTTTTCCATTCTTTCCACTTGTTGCACAACACACTCCATGGTTGCTTGAAATTGATCCAATGCTTCCTTGAGATGATTCCTTGACTCTTGTTTCTCTTGGATAGTAAGATTAGGATCATGTGGCTCTTGGATCAATGGATATGAGTATTCTTCCATGGGAGGTTGTGGTGGAAAGTAGTATTCATCTTGTGGTTGGAAATTTTCATATATTGGAGGTGGTTCATCTTGGTAATAATGTGGAGGAGGTGGCTCTTGAAAATATTGATGTTGGAATGGTGGTGGCTCTATGTGTGGTTCATATTGCTCATATGGTTGTTGGTAGGATGGATATGGTTTAGGGTCATATGAAGATGGTTGGTAAGAAGGGGCTTGTGAGTATGGTTGGGAGTTATGTTGAGGGTATGGATCATAGGCATATGGTGGTGGTTCTTGAAAGTCACAAGGAGATTCACCATAGCCATTGGGTTGGTATGCATCATAGAATGGAGAGTTAGGACTTATGGACTAGGAGATTCAATTAGTGGAGAGTTAGGACTTATGGACTAGGATTGATATAGCTCATTTGACTTTCCTTTACCACTAGTTAGAGGATGATTTAATGAGATTAATCCTTGCCAATTCTCATATTGTGGTTAGTGATTAGGATAGAGATCCTTGACCACCAACCTTGCCAAGACCTTTTTAGGCCTTAGTTTACTTTCTTACCATTTATCTTTCATGCTTCATATCAAAACCCCAAATATAACTCACAACCGATAACAAGACACTTTATTGTAATTCCTAGGGAGAACGACCCGAGGTCCAATACTTCGGTTTATAAATTTTAGGGGTTTGTACTAGTGACAAACAACTTTTTGTATGAAAGGATTATTGCTTGGTTTAGAAACTATACTTTACAACGAGATTTTATTAGTGAAATTCTAAACCATCAAAAATCCATTCGTCAATAGTTGAGAAGCCTTCTACCAATGCAAGGTTGGCATTCCCATACCTCATCTGTCATCTATGCAATTCAGCAGGAATTGTCATAGAAAGAGATATCTCCATTGGGGAGGACAAGCCCATCACCAAGAAGAGGATGAAGCAAACTAGAGAGCATGCACAAGAGCATGTGCAGCCACCTCAGTATGAGATCCCTGAGATGCCTCAAGGGATGTATTTTCCTCCTCAAAGCTATTGGAATCAATGACAAACTTCTCTTGGAGAACTAAGCACTAACATGGAGCAATTGAGGGTGGAGCATCAAGAGCACTCCATCACCCTCAATGAAATAAGAGAAGATCAAAGAGCCATAAGGGAAGAACAAAGGGCTATGAGGGAAGAACAACAAAGGCAAAGGTGTGATATTGAAGAGATCAAGTATCACATTAGATCCTCAAGGAGGAGAACTAGCCGCCACCATTAAAGGTGGATTCGTTCTCTTTTACTTCCTTTCCTTTTATCATTTGTCTATTTTCTATTATGTTATGTTGTCTGTTCTCTTGTTCTTGTTGTATGATCATTTGCATTGATGTCTTAAAGTTGTAAAATGTTCCATATATCTCTCACCTTGCTTAAAAGAAAAAATTTTATTTGAAAAGAATTAAGAGATACATGAATTTCAAGTTTAAAATAAGAATAGTTTAATTATGTTGATGTGGTGGCATTGCTTTTGTTTTCTGAATGTATGAATAAACAGTGCATATTTAAAATTGAAATTTTAGAATGTTGGCTCTTGAAAGAATAAGAAAAAAGGAAAAGTATTATTGGTAATCTGAAAAATCTAAATAAATTGATTCTTGAAGCAAGAAAAAGCAGCAAAAATAAAAAGAAAAAGCTTGCATGTGAAAAAAAAAGTAGCGAAAATAAATAAATAGAAAAAAAATAGAAAAAGCCAATAGCTCTTTAAACCAAAAGGCAAGAGCAAAAAGCCAATAACCCTTTAAACCAAAAGGCAAGGGTAAAAGGATCCAAGGTTTTGAGTATCAGTGGATAGGAGGGCCTAAAGGAATAAAATCCTGGCCTAAGCGGCTCAACCAAGCTGTCCCTAACCATGTGCTTGTGGCGTGAAGGTGTCAAGTGAAAAGCTTGAGACTAAGCGGTTAAAGTCGTGGTCCAAAGCAAAAAGAGTGTGCTTAAGAACTCTGGACACCTCTATCTGAGGATTCTAGCAAAGCTGAATCACAATCCGAAAGGGTTCACCCAGTTAAAGTGTCTGTGGTATTATTGTATCCGGTGGTAATACTGGAAAATAAGGTGCTTAGGGTCACGGCCAAGACTCTAAAAGAAGTGTTCAAGAATTAAAAAGAACAGAACTAGGAGAGTCAATAATATCATCTGGATTCTAAGTTCCTAAAGATGCCCACCATTCTAAGTTTCAATGGATAGTGAGATGCCAAAACTATTCAGAAGCAAAAAGCTACTAAGCCCCGCTCATCTGATTGTAACTGAGCTTCATTGAAAACTTAGAAATTTATTGTATCTTAATTTTCTTTTTATCCTACTATGTTTTTAGTTGCTTGGGGATAAGCAACAGTTTAAGTTTGGTGTTGTGATGAGCGGATATTTTATACGCTTTTTGCCATCATTTTCATATAGTTTTTAGTGTGTTTTGTTTAGTTTTTATTAAGTTTTTATAGATTTTAGTATTAAATACACATTTTTGGATTCTACTATAATTTTTTTTGTTTTTGTACAATTTCAGGTAATTTCTGGCTGAAATTGAGGAGCTAGAGCAAAAGTCTATTTCAGAGATAGAGAAAGCACTGCAGATGCTATCCGGATCTGACTTCCTTGCACTCGGAAGAGTTTTTCTGAAGATACAGAAGTCCAAATGGAGCGTTCTCAATGGCTATGGAAATCTGACTTCCATAGCTTTCCAGCAATCTATAATAGTTTATACTTTGCTTCAGATTAGAAGGTCCAAAACTGGCGTCCAACGCCACCTTCCTGCGTTCTTCTAGGCGTCCAGCGCCCAAAGAGCAGAGCCCATTGTCCAAATGCCCAAAGAGGACCCCCTAGCCAGCGTTCAATGCCCTAGGAACCTCCTAGCACGTGGATCTCATCAAAGCTCATCCCAAACACTCACCAAGTGGGCCCGAGAAGTGAATTTTAGCACTAGATAGACTGTTTTACCCTTACTAGTCATCTGTTTAGTATTTAAGACTTATTTTACATATCTCTAAAGGGAGAAGCCTATCATTTACCATTATTTCAAGTTTTACATTGTATTTTTCTTTTAGTATGAGTTTCTAAACCTCCTAGGATGAGGGGAGGAGCCCTGTGAGTCCTATGAATTAATAAAAGTATTACTGTTTTTTCTTCGATCTGTATTTGATTAATTCTAAGATGTATATTCGTTCTTCATCAATATGAATACGTTGAACTGGCATAAGGTTATCACATTCTACATGGGTTCAGGGTGCGTCTTTCATCGGACAATGATGAACCACCAGCTTGATTATACATCTCTCAGACGGCTAATCCATGACTTCGTTGGAGACTTCTCGAGACACCAGTTCAGCCGATTTACGGGGAGATTAAAGTCTCTGTGGTAGAGACTAGAACCAAAGGTGCAGCATTCCTCCGATCCGGAAGATTCGACCTTGTCTGTAGCGCTTTGAGTAGGATCATTAAGGAGAATGGACTGTATGAGCTTCACCCTCAAGCAGAGATGGATCCGCACTAACACTGGGATTCAGATCCGGAGGAGTATTAGCGGCTGCTCAAACCAGTGTCAATCACATACAGCCTGCCATTGAAGAGATCACTCACAAGCAAAGAAGACAGTAATGCCAGAGTTAATTCAGAAAGACAAAGTAACTCCAATCCTCAACTATATTCCTATTACTGATTCCAATAATTCTAATACAATTCCTTATCCAACAACCTTCTGATTTCGCCTGACTAAGACCTGCAAGATAACCATAGCTTGCTTCAAACCAACAATCCTCGTGGGGTCGACTCTGACTCGCTCAGGTATTACTTGGACGACCTAATGGACTTGCTGGTACAGCTGTACGGAGTGTGGGAATTCGTGCACCATGGACTTATGCATTCCCCATATAAATAATTAATATAAAACTAACTAGTTAGGTGGCACCTTGTATGAGTATACGTCTCATTGTTATGATTTCTTTTAATTCATGTATAGGAATAAATTTTATTATCATATTTTTAGTTAGAGAATTAATAAAATCTATTTAGTTGATATTTTATTATAGTATCTATTTACTTTGTGTATGTTTGATTGTAGGTCATAGAATGTACAGATATTACTAAGTTGGAATGTCATGACACGAATATTGTTGATGAGGTTTGGACTCTAGTTTGTTGTTGTTTTTCGTTAACCGCATGTTTAAATTGACCATTAATCGTCGTGTTCATCGAATGATGTCTATTTGGTACTAATTCGCAGTTACCGGATCATAGTTGCCTTGCTCAAGACGAAATACTAAGAGTTGGGATGCGGTTTGAGCATTTGAAGCTGGCCCAGAATTTTTATGCGAGCTAGGCAAAGAAAGTTGGCTTCATATGTAAGATACGGGCCACAAATTTTGACAAGATGACAAAGCAACCGATCAACCAGTCTATTAATTTCAATTGGGAGGGTTTCCGCGAGTCTCATGTCAAAGCACCCACACGGAAGAACACGATTGCATAATAAAAGGAACCAAAACAAGTCATAATAAAAATTACTTAATAGCCACTAGAAATTAGTAAAAATAAAAATTTCTTCATAAATGATTTAGATCATTTCACAACCCTAAATTTTTAACATTCATCTAGTATAATTGTCCCTTCGCATGTATTAAAAATATCACACATTTAAAAAATATTATTTCTATTTAAATATGTATAATTTTTAAAATTTTAAAATGTGTCTTTAAAACATTCATGATCCAGAATAATATAGTCATAAATATATTGCCATCAACAATTATGCTACCGTAGTATTTACACCCAAATTAATTCATATCTAGTTAAGCCAGCGCAAAAAGCCTTCTCCTTTTGGTTAGATGGTTTCTTACAAAATTGAACATTCCTAATGCATAGAATTTTGAAGTCAATCACATGAACCTAATATAGATAAAGAAAAGAATTTTAAAATATCAATCACCAAACTCCAACAAATTTCATACTATTCACTCTAATCCAAGCATCCATGCACCATGTGATATTACTAACTGTGTTGTAATTTAAAAAAAATGGAAATGAACGGCAGAACAATAACAGTCGTGCACAATACGATCAAACAGGCAAAGAACCAAAAATCAGGTCTAACAAGGTGATGCACGGAAAACTTGTCTCATAACAAATCTCCCTTCGACAAGTGTACCGAATTTGTCGTCAAGTAAAAACTCACAATAGAGTGAGGTCGAATCCCACAGGGATTGATTGATCAAGCAACTTTAATTAGAGGAATGTTCTAGTTGAGCGAATCCAAAATTTGAGTTGAGAATTGCAGAAAATAAAATGGCGGGAAGGTAAATGACAGAAAAAGTAAAATGATAGAATTAAAGAACTGAAAATAAATGACTGAAAGTAAATTGCTGAATTGTAAATGGGAATGGGGTATTGCTCATAAATGTAAATGGCAGAAATTAAAGAGAATGGGTAAGATCAGAAATGGGGAGTTCATTGGGCTCAGGAGATGTTGCATTCTCTGGATCAATTTCATTTTCATCTCTTCCTCAATCAATGCACTCATTGATCTCCTTGGCAATCTTAAGTGATCGAATCACAATTTCTTGTAATTCAATCTCTCAAATCTTGATCAATAGCCAATTCCTTGGTCAATTGCTCATGAGAAGAGATGAAGTATGGTCACTGATTATACCACATGCATTTCCCAAATCAAGTGTTGAGAGGATTATAGTCACATATCCATCCAAACCCAATTTGGTCCAGCATGAGAAAGTATTTCTAGCATGATCTCTTCATTCCTCTTTCAAGGTTCAGAAGAGATCCAAGTATGAATAGCTTCTTTTCCAAGATAACTACCCAATTGGATGAAGATCGAAAGCTTTCAAGTAAAATCAAGAGAAAAGATAGAAGAAGAATAATGAAAACTAGTATTGATCCAACAAATTACAACAGAGCTCCCTAACCCAATGAAAGGGGTTTAGTTGTTCATAGCTCTGGAAAATGAAAACAAAGATGGAGAATAAATGATGAAACTAGAAGTGCAGAGAAAGTAAATACAGAGAGTAATTCTATGCCCAGAGGCTCCCTATAATTTCCAACTCCCAATTTAATTCAAAGCTCCTCCTATATATACTAATCTTCTGTTCTTCTAGTTGGTTCTTCAAGTCTTGGGTATGGGCCTTTGGATCTTGAGTTTGAAGCAGTTCTCTTCTTCATTGGGCTTGGCTTTACTTGCAGAGAGAAAGTTTGAAGTGGGCAGAGACTTTAGCTCAGGACGTTAGTGGTGTTAACGTACAGTGAAAATATGGGTTCGAGAACGTTAGTGACAATCACCTTTTTCACTAACGTTCCTTACCAAAGTAAGAGCCACGTTAACTTCAACGTTAGTGGCACAAACGTTGCCACTAACGTTGCCTCTTTGTCCTTCGCACACGTTATTGGGACTTGCCTTTCCCAATAACGTTGAGAAGTCTCCCCCTTCCCTACGTTAGAGTCCACGTTAACTTAGTTAACGTGGCTCTTTTAACGTAGGCTTGCCAACCTTCGAGAACGTTAGTGACACTTACCATTGTCACTAACGTTCCAATGTACCCCTATTTCTCACGTTAGAGTCCACGTTAACTAGGTTAACGTGGCTTCTAACGTGGCCATGCTAGCCATCTCCAACGTTAGTGACAAAGTTGAGTGTCACTAATGTTGGCTCATCATTCCCTTATCCACGTTAGCTTCCATGTTAACTAAGTTAACGTGGGAGTTAACGTGGCTCATAGTGGCTTGTGTGGGCTTATTCCAACGTTAGCGACAATGTTGGGTGTCACTAACGTTGGCGATCACCTCCCTTCTTCACGTTAACTAGGTTAACGTGGGAATTAACGTGGCTTATTGGGGCTTGTGTGGGTTCCTTCCAACGTTAGTGACAATGTTTGGTGTCACTAACGTTGTCGACCACCTTGTTTCTTCAGGTTAGCTTCCACGTTAACTAGGTTAACGTGGGAGTTAACGTGGCTTTTTGTGACTTGGCCAACGTTAGTGATAAAGTTGAATGTCACTAACGTTGGCTTCTCCTTTACTTCTTAACGTTAGAGGCCACGTTAACTAAGTTAACGTGGCCACTTATGAGCTTGGTCCAACGTTAGTAATAATGTTAAGTGTCACTAACGTTGGCTCCATTTCCTTTCTTCCACGTTAGAGTTCACGTTAACTTAGTTAACGTGACTCTTAACGTGGGCAATGATGGCTTCGAGAGCGTTATTGGCAATTACTTTTCTCATTAACTTTGCAAGTTACTCCCATTCCACGTTAGTGTTAACGTTAGTGTAACTAACGTACCCACTAATGTGGTTCTTCTCTGCTTCCTTTGTCCTGAAATCAAGCAATAAAGTGCATCAAAGTTCTAGTCCAAGTCATGGGAAATGCAACATCCAATTTGTCATTAAATTCATGCAAAATCCTCATGAAATCATGTAAAGTGCACAATGTATGCTTGAATCAAGATGTAAGTGAATATCTACCCAAAACTAGCTTATTTCCTAAGGAAATGCATGAAACTACCCTAAAAATAGTAAAGAAAAGGTCAGTAAAACTGGCCAAAATGCCCTGGCATCACAACACCAAACTTAAAGCTTGCTTGTCCCTAAGCAAGTACTGGAACAAGAGAATGATGAATGGAATGCCTAGAGAAATGAGTCATTCTTGTGGAAGTCATGTCCCTGGTTTTATGGTGGTTTCATGCATAGCAACTTAGGTTCATTCCTGGCTTTCAGACCTTTATCATGTCCTAGAATACTCACTGTGATTGCATCCCATGAGACTTTTATTCATTGGTCCTTTTGTTGTCATTTCAGGGCTTATTTTTGTTCTTAAGCTAAGTGCTCTGTAAGGGGGCAACTCTTTAAAATAAGCTTTTAGCCAACACTCCCGAACCAGTTGGTTCAAGATGCTAAGTGTTGAAGCACCCCTAAGGACTTACTTGCTCAAGTCTCTCCCCCATACATACACACCACAGGCATATAGTTTATTTATTTTCTTTTCTTGAGACCTTGGTGTTCAGCACCTCTTTGGGTTACTAAATGCTCTGTAGTGAGGGTTACCCTTGATAGTGGACTTTCAGTTGATAATCCCGAGTTAGTTAACCCAATTTACCAAGTGATAAGGCACCCAATTTACCACAGACAAGGTTTAGAATTTCCGGATTCTCTTGAATGTCGCCATCATTCTAGCTTACGCCACGAAGATTCTGGTTAGGAGATCTAAGAGATATTCATTCTAGCTTGTTGCATGTAGAACGGAAGTGGTTGTCAGGCACGTGTTCATGGGGGAGAATGGTGATGAGCGTCACACATAATCATCACCTTCATCACGTTCTTGGGTGCGAATGGATATCTTAGAAGCGAAATAAGATGAGTTGAATAGAAAACAGTAGTACTTTGCATTAATCTTTGAGGAACAGCAAAGCTCCACACCTTAATCTTATGGAGTGTAGAAACTCTACCGTTAAAATTACATAAGTGAAAGGTCCAGGCATCAAAATACAATCCAGGATGCCTAATACACTAGTAAAAGGTCCTATTTATAATAAACTAGCTACTAGGGTTTACATGAGTAAGTAATTAATGCATAAATCCACTTTCAGGGCCCACTTGGTGTGTGTTTGGGCTGAGCTTTAAGTGTTGCACGTGCAGAGGCCATTTGTGGAGTTGAACGCCAGGTTTTGATCCATTTCTGGCGTTCAACTCTGGTTTTGGATCCTTTTCTGGCGCTGGACGCCAGATTTGGGCAGAGAGCTGGCGTTGAACGCCAGTTTGCGTCGTCTATTCTTAGCCAAAGTATGGACTATTATATATTGCTGGAAAGCCCTGGATGTCTACTTTCCAACGCAATTAGAAGCGCGCCATTTTGAGTTCTGTAGCTCCAGAAAATCCACTTTGAGTGCAGGGAGGTCAGAATCCAACAGCATCAGCAGTCCTTCTTCAACCTCTGAATCTGATTTCTGCTCAAGTCCCTCAATTTCAGCCAGAAAATACCTGAAATTACAGAAAAACATACAAACTCATAGTAAAGTCTAGAAATGTGAATTTAACATAAAAACTAATGAAAACATCCCTAAAAGTAACTAGATCCTACTAAAAACATACTAAAAATAATGCCAAAAAGCGTATAAATTATCCGCTCATCACAACACCAAACTTAAATTGTTGCTTGTTCCCAAGCAACTGAAAATCAAATAGGATAAAAAGAAGAGAATATACTACAAATTCCAAACTATCAATGAAACAGAGCTTCAATCATATGAGCGGGACTTATAGCTTTTTGCCTCTTGAATAGTTTTGGCATCTCACTTTATCCATTGAGGTTCAGAATGATTGGCATCTATAGGAACTTCAGATTTCGAATAGTGTTATTGATTCTCCTAGTTCAGTATGATGATTCTTGAACACAGCTGTTTTATGAGTCTTGGCCGTGGCCCTAAGCACTTTGTTTTCCAGTATTACCACCGGATACATAAATGCCACAGACACATAATTGGGTGAACCTTTTCAGATTGTGACTCAGCTTTGCTAAAGTCCCCAATTAGAGGTGTCCAGGGTTCTTAAGCACACTCTTTTTTTTGCTTTGGACCTTGACTTTAACCGCTCAGTCTCAAGTTTTCACTTGACACCTACACGCCACAAGCACATGGTTAGGGACAGCTTGGTTCAGCCGCTTAGACCAGGATTTTATTCCTTTTAGGCCCTCCTATCCACTGATGCTCAAAGCCTTGGGATCCTTTTTATTTGCCCTTGCCTTTTGGTTTTAAGGGTTATTGGCTTTTTGCTCTTGCCTCTTGGTTTTAAGAGCTTTTGGCTTTTTCTGCTTGCTTTTCTTTCTATTATATTTTTTTTCGCCCCTTTTTTTTCTGCAAGCTTTGTTCTTTGCTGCTTTTTCTTGCTTCAATAATCATTTTTATGATTTTTCAGATTATCAAATAACATGTCTCCTAGTCATCATTCTTTCAAGAGCCAACATATTTAACATTCTTAAACAACAACTTCAAAAGACATATGCACTGTTCAACATATTCTCTTGATTTGCAGTCAAATGTTCTACCACTGAGCTATAGACCCTTGATGGAAGCTTTTGTCTTCCCTTTCCTCTTTCTAGAGGTTTCTCTGGCCTTAGGTGCCATCAATGGTTATGAAAAAAACAAAAAAGCTATGCTTTTACCACACCAAACTTAGAATGTTGCTCGCCCTCGAGCAAAAGAAGAAAGAATAGAAGAATAAGAAGAAGATATGGAGGAGATGGATGGGAGTGTGTATTCGGCCATATGGGTGGGATTGGGTGAGAGAGAGATGTTGAATTTTGAAGGTAGTGGGTGTATGGATGTGAGTGGTAAATGGAAAACAGAAGGGATGATCATGAATAGGAAGAGAGATGATGAGGTAGGTGGGGATCCTGTGGGGTCCACAGATCCTGAGGTGTCAAGGCATTTACATCCCTGCACCAATTTAGGCATGTAAAATGCCCTTGCACACAACTCTGGGCGTTCAGCGCCAGGTTGGTGCCCATTTTGGGCATTCAACGCCCCTTTGCTGCCATTTCTGGCATTGAACGCCAGAACCATGCTTGTTCTGGGCGTTCAGTGCCAGGATGCTGCCCATTCTGGGCGTTCAGTGCCAGAACCATGCTCTGTTCTGGCGTTTGAACGCCAGACAGATGCTCCTCCAGGGTGTGATTTTTCTTCTGCTATTTTTGATTCCATTTTTGAATTTTTTTTGTTTATTTTATGACTCCACATGATCATGAACCTATAAAGACATATAACTAAGAAAAATATAGTTAGATAAATAAAAGTTGGGTTGCCTCCCAACAAGCGCTTCTTTAATGTCAATAGCTTGACAGTGGGCTCTCATGGAGCCTCACAGATGTGCAGAGCTTTGTTGAGACTCTCCAACGCCAAACTTAGAGTTTGGATATGGGAGTTCAACACCAAACTTAGAGTTTGGTTGTGGCCTCCCAACACCAAACTTAGAGTTTGACTGTGGGGGCTCTGGTTGACTCTGCTTTGAGAGAAGCTTTTTCTGCTTCCTCTCCATGGTTACAGAGGGAGATCCTTGAGTTTTAAACACAAGGGAGTCCTCATTCCATTGAAGGACTATTTCACCTCTGTCAACATCAATCACAGCTCTTGCTGTGGCCAGGAAAGGTCTTCCTAGGATGATGGATTCATCCTCTTCCTTTCCAGTATCCAGGACTATGAAATCAGCAGGGATGTAAAGGCCTTCAACCTTTACTAGCACGTCCTCTACTTGTCCATAAGCCTGTTTTCTTGAACTGTCTGCCATCTCTAATGAGATTTTAGCAGCTTGCACCCCATAGATTCCCAGTTTCTCTATTACAGAGAGGGGCATGAGGTTTATTCCTGAACCAAGGTCACACAGAGCCTTAAAGATCATGGTGCCTATGGTACAGGATATTATGAACTTTCCAGGATCCTGTCTCTTCTGAGGCAATGTCAGTTGATCCAGATCACTTAGTTCATTGATGAACAAGGGAGGTTCAACTTCCCAAGTATCAATGCCAAATAGTTTGCATTCAGCTTCATGATTGCACCAAGAAACTTGGCAGTTTGCTCTTCAGTAACATCCTCATTCTCTTCAGAAGAGGAATACTCATCAGAGCTCATGAAGGGCATAAGGAGGTTCAATGGAATCTCTATGGTCTCTAGATGAGCCTCAGAGTCCTTTGGTTCCTCAGAGGGAAGCTCCTTATTGATCACTGGACGTCCCAGGAGGTCTTCCTCCTTGGGATTCATGTCCTCCACTCCCCTTGTAGGTTCGGCCATGGTGCTTATGTCAATGGCCTTGCACTCTCCTTTTGGGTTCTCTTCTGTATTGCTTGGGAGAGTACTGGGAGGGATTTCAGTGATCTTTTTACTCAGCTGGCCCACTTGTGCTTCCAAATTTCTAATGGAAGATCTTGTTTCATTCATGAAGCTCACAGTGGCCTTGGATAGATCAGAGACTAGATTTGCTAAATTAGAAGCATTTTGTTTAAAGTTCTCTGTCTGTTGCTGAGTGGATGATGGAAAAGGCTTGCTATTGCTAAACCTGTTGCTTCCACCATTATTAAAGCCTTGTTGAGGCTTTTGATCCTTCCATGAGAAATTTGGATGATTTCTCCATGATGAGTTATAGGTGTTTCCATAAGGTTCACCTAAGTAATTCACCTCTGCTATTGCAGGGTTCTCAGGATCATAAGCTTCTTCTTCAGGAGAAGCCTCTTGAGTACTGTTGGATGCAGCTTGCATTCCATTCAGACTCTGAGAAATCATATTGACTTGCTGAGTCAATATTTTGTTCTGAGCCAATATGGCATTCAGAGTATCAACTTCAAGAACTCCCTTCTTCATAGGCGTCCCATTATTCACAGGATTCCTTTCAGAAGTGTACATGAAGTGGTTATTAGCAACCATGTCAATGAGTTCTTGAGCTTCTGCAGGCGTTTTCTTTAGGTGAATGGATCCACCTGCAGAAGTGTCCAGTGACATCTTTGATAGCTCAGATAAACCATCATAGAATATATCCAGGATGGTCCATTCTGAAAGCATGTCAGAAGGACACTTTTTGGTCAACTGTTTGTATCTTTTCCAAGCTTCATAGAGGGATTCACCTTCTTTCTGTCTGAAGGTTTGAACATCAGCTCTAAGCTTGCTCAGCTTTTGAGGAGGAAAGTACTTGGCTAAGAAAGCCGTGACCAGCTTATCCCAAGAGTTCAGGCTGTCTTTGGGTTGAGAATCCAACCATAATCTAGCTCTGTCTCTTACAGCAAAAGGGAAAAGCATGAGCCTGTAGACTTCAAGATCTACTCCATTAGTCTTAACAGTATCACATATCTGCAAGAATTCAGTTAAGAACTGAAAAGGATCTTCAGATGGAAGTCCATGAAACATGCAGTTCTGCTGCATCAGAGAAACTAATTGAGGTTTCAGCTCAAAGTTGTTTGCTCCAATGGCAGGAATGAAGATGCTTCTTCCATGTAGATTGGAATTAGGTGCAGTAAAGTCACCAAGCATCTTCCTTACATTATTATTATTTTCGGCTGCCATCTCCTTCTCCTGTTCGAAAATTTCTGAAAGGTTATCTCTGGATTGTTGTATTTTAGCTTCTCTTAATTTTTTCTTCAGAGTCCTTTCAGGTTTTGGATCTGCTTCCACAAGAATGTTCTTATCCTTGCTCCTGCTCATATGACAAAGAAGAAGGCACAGAAAAATAATAATAATAATAGAGATCCTTTATACCACAGTATAGGGATCCCTGTGTGAGTAGAAGAAGAGGGGGAGACAAAGAATGTAATATAATGGAAGAAACACAACTGTGAGGATGGCAGAGATGTGAGATGAGATGTCAGGATATGAATGAATAATTAGAATAAGATGGGAGAGAGAGAATTTTCGAAAATAATTTTTGAAAAAGAGTTAGTGATTTTCGAAAATGGTTTTTGAAAAATGTTAGTATTTTTCGAAAATTAAGATTTAAAAATTAAAATAATTAATAAATTAAAAAGAAATTTTGAAAAAGGGGGAAGATATTTTCGAAAATGAGAGAGAGAGACTTAGTTAGGTAGTTTTGAAAAAGTTAAGAAACAAACAAAAAGTTAGTTAGTTAGTTGGAACAAATTTTGAAAAGATAAGAAGTTAGGAAGTTAGAAAAGATATTTTGAAATCGAATTTTTGAAAAAGATAAGAAGATATTTTTGAAAAGATATGATTGAAATTAGTTTTGAAAAAGATTTGATTTTTAAAATCACAATTAATGACTTGATTCATAAGAAATCACAAGATATGATTCTAGAACTCAAAGTTTGAATCTTTCTTAACAAGCAAGTAACAAACTTCAAATTTTTGAATCAAAACATTAATTGATTGTTATTTTCGAAAATTTGGTATAAAAATAAGAAAAAGATTTTTGAAAAATATTTTTGGAATTTTCGAAAATAACTAAGAATTTTGAAAAAGATTTGATTTTTGAAAAAGATTTTGAAAAAGATAAGATTTTCAAATTGAAAATTTGATTTGACTCATAAGAAACAACTTGATTTTAAAAAATTTTGAAAAAGTCAACTCAAATTTTCGAATTTGATGAGAGAAAAAGGAAAATATATTTTTTGATTTTTGAAATTTTTATGAAAAACATGAAAATTATGCAATGCATGAGATTTTTAGATCAAAATAATGAATGCATGCAAGAATGCTATGAATGTCAAGATGAACACCAAGAACACTTTGAATGTCAAGATGAACATCATAGACACAATTTTGAAAAATTTTTAATGCAAAGAAAACATGCAAGACACCAAACTTAGAAATCTTTCATGTTTAGACTCTAAGAAACAAAAAATGCACATGTAAAACAAGAAAAGATACAAAACATGAAAACATCAAGATCAAACAAGAAGACTTACCAAGAACAACTTGAAGATCATGAAGAACACTATGAATGCATGATATTTTCGAAAAATGTAAGATGCATATGCAAGTGACACCAAACTTATGATATGACTCAAGACTCAAACAAGAAATACAAAAATATTTTTTATTTTTATGATTTTCTAATTTTTTTTGGATTTTTTCAAAAATTATATGAAAAAGAAAAATAAGGATTCCAAAATTTTTAATATGTATTCCAGGAATCTTGCATTCTTAGTCTAAAGCTTCAGTCCAGGAATTAGACATGGCTCACTAGCCAGCCAAGCTTTCAATGAAAGCTCCGGTCCAAAATACTAGACATTGCCAATGGCCAGCCAAGCTTCAGCATGTAATTCAGATATGACATGCCTGACATACTCATTCCCAAAGGAATAGACATGGCTTTACAGCCAGCCAAGCTTCAACATGCTTTATGAAACACTAGAATTCATTCTTAAAAATTTTGAATAAAAAATTTTTTTTGAAAACATTTTTATTTATTATTTTTTTTCGAAAACAGATGAGAAAATTTTAGAAATATTTTTGAAAAATTTTTGAAAATAAAATAAAAAGAAAATTACCTAATCTGAGCAACAGGATGAACCGTCAGTTGTCCAAACTCGAACAATCCCCGGCAACGGCGCCAAAAATTTGGTGCACGAAATTGTGATGTCCAGGCTCAAACAATCCCTGGCAACGTGAGCAACTTGGTACGCGTAATCGTGATTACACTATAATTATGTAAAATTCATGGCTCTTTCTTTCCCTGGCAATGGCGCCAAGAACATGGTGCCAATACCATGGTTCACAACTTCGATACAACTAACCAGCAAGTGCACTGGGTCGTCCAAGTAATACCTTACGTGAGTAAGGGTCGAATCCCACGGAGATTGTTGGTATGAAGCAAGCTATGGTCACCTTGCAAATCTCAGTTAGGCAGATATAAATTGATAATGGTGTATTCGAATAATAATTAATAGAATAGGGATAGAAATACTTATGTAATTCATTAGTAGGAATTTCAGATAAGCGAATGGAGATGCTTTTCGTTCCTCTGAACCTCTGCTTTCCTGCTATCTTCATCCAATCAGTCTTACTCCTTTCCATGGCTAGCTTTATGCAAGGGCATCACCGTTGTCAGTGGCTACATCCCCTCCTCTCAGTGAAAAATATGCTCACATGCTCTGTCACAGCACGGCTAATCATCTGTCGGTTCTCGATCATGCTGGAATAGGATTCACCCTCCTTTTGCGTCTGTCACTAACGCCCAGCACTCGTGAGTTTGAAGCTCGTCACAGTCATTCAATCATTGAATCCTACTCAGAATACCACAGACAAGGTTTAGACTTTCCGGATTCTCTTGAATGCCGCCATCATTCTAACTTACGCCACGAAGATTCTGGTTAGGAGATCTAAGAGATATTCATTCTAGCTTCTTGCATGTAGAACGGAAGTGGTTGTCAGGCACGTGTTCATGGGGGAGAATGGTGATGAGCGTCACACATAATCATCACCTTCATCATGTTCTTGGGTGCGAATGGATATCTTAGAAGCAAAATAAGATGAGTTGAATAGAAAACAGTAGTACTTTGCATTAATCTTTGAGGAACAGCAGAGTTCCACACCTTAATCTTATGGAGTGTAGAAACTCTACCGTTAAAGTTACATAAGTGAAAGGTCCAGGTATGGCCGAGATGGCCAGCCCCCAAAACGTGATCACAGGATCAAAATATAATCCAGGATGCCTAATACACTAGTAAAAGGTCCTATTTATAATAAACTAGCTACTAGGGTTTACATGAGTAAGTAATTAATGCATAAATCCACTTCCGGGGCCCACTTGGTGTGTGTTTGGGCTGAGCTTTAAGTGTTGCACGTGCAGAGGCCATTTGTGGAGTTGAACGCCAGGTTTTGATCCATTTCTGGCGTTCAACTCTGGTTTTGGATCCTTTTCTGGCGCTGGACGCCAGATTTGGGCAGAGAGCTGGCGTTGAACGCCAGTTTGCGTCGTCTATTCTTGGCCAAAGTATAGACTATTATATATTTCTGGAAAGCCCTGGATGTCTACTTTCCAACGCAATTGGAATCGCGCCATTTGGAGATATGTAACTCCAGAAAATCCACTTTGAGTGCAGGGAGGTCAGAATCCAACAGCATCAGCAGTCCTTCTTCAACCTCTGAATCTGATTTCTGCTCAAGTCCCTCAATTTCAGCCAGAAAATACCTAAAATCACAGAAAAATACACAAACTCATAGTAAAGTCCAGAAATGTGAATTTAACATAAAAACTAATGAAAACATCCCTAAAAGTAACTAGATCCTACTAAAAACAATGCCAAAAAGCGTATAAATTATCCGCTCATCAATGACTATACCATAAACTCATGAACTTACTCCATAGTATGAACTCCTCTCTGGTCTTTAAAAACACTCATTCTCTTTTCATTTGATTCAAAGAGACAAACATACAAGTATGCTAAGTAAGGATGCAGTGACATAAAGACTAGTGAACATAGACCTCTTCAACACAAAAACTTAAAAGACAGAATTTAAAAAGGTTCAAACTATTATGGAAGCATGTTCTATTTCATACAAGATCTTCCTTATTCAAAGCATAGAAAAAGATGGACCAAAGAAGGAACTCCACCACCTTTTACTCATGTGGTTGCCCATGCTCTCCTCCTTGCTTGTCCTCCTTGTGTCCCTCTTGATTGCTCGTACTCCCACTCCCTTTGCTTTTTCCAATCAGCTTCTTCCAGAAACCACCATCTTCCATCTTCTTCTTGAGTGTTTCCTTCTGTTGTTTCACCTTCCTCTCTTCTTGTTCTACAAAATTTTTTTGGACCTCATCATATGTAGGGATGGCATAGTGTAGATGATGCATATTACTAGACATGTAGTTCAACTTGGCTTGAGTGTTTACGTTGAACTCTTCCCTATGTAGTTGCCGTCCTTCATTAAGTACAGTGAACTCATTGAATGCTTTCATCTGAGCTATTTGCCGCTAATTGAGTTCCTGCAAATGCTTATCTTGACGTTCTTGCCTCTCAGTAACTTGGTGGATGGCTTGAGTGAGCTGGGAGTATTGTTCCTGTTGCTGCTCCATTTGTTGTTTCTGCCACTCTTCTTGTTGGCTCATCTAGTTGGACTGAAGATTTAGTATTTGCTCTTGTCCTTCCATATGTCTCATCCCCAAATCTTCAATGGCTTTTAGAAGGTGATTCATATTCAAGTCGGCTGGGTAAGGATGCTCTTCTTGTTGATATTCTTCCTGATGAGACTCCTCTTGGTGAGCTCCTTCTTTTGCTTTTAGTTTCCCTATTTGTGGCCTTCTTTGTTGCTGAACAGGTGTAGTATAGACCATACGCTGGATTGTTATTAGCCTCCCAGGGTTCACCCAGTCTGGATTGCTATCCTCAAAGACCACCTTGGCCTTTTTGCATAATCTGAAAATGGTGCTGGGGTACCAAAGTCTGGCACCTGATTCAAGCTTCTCAGCTGAATCTTGAATTCCTTCAGCTATAAGTTCATGCACATTGATTTCTCCACCTTGTACTAGGCAATGTACCATAGTTGCTCGATTAATATTGACCTCTGAATTATTTGCAGCCGGGAGGATAGACCTCATCACGAGTTCAAACCACCCATTGGCTTCCGGGCTAAGGTCTCCCCTTTTGATGAATCGGGGTCTCCCATCTCCATACATCTCCCAGTCAGCTGCTATAACACAGATGTCAGTCACGATCTCAGTGAGCTCATCATTGTCTTGGCTTTTACTTATCCTTGCATGATAACTGGGCTCATCAAAATGTGGTGATTTCAGGTGAAGAGCTCTTGTTATAGCATTTGGGCTGAAGTCCACCTCCTTTCCTCTTACATAACTTTTGAAGGTTGGAGCCCTGGTTTTATCTTCTCTCACCACATTTGCGTAGAACTCTTTGATGAAGTTTCCATTGATCTTCCCCTCTGGATTAGTGAGCCTTTGCCACCCTCTTTTTTCAATTTTCTCCCGAATCTGTGGGCATTCGTCTTCATTGAATTGGAAGGTTAACTCGAGCAATATCTTTTTGAGCTTGATCCGCTCAAATTCTCGTTCATGGAAGGCAGTTTTGAATCTCTTCTCATCGAAAGGAATGCTCTCCATTGGTTCCTTCCTTTTTTTGCCTATTGGAGCTTGATGATGCCATGAATTTGAGTTGCTGTGTAAGGGAATTTGAAGGTAAGGATGGATGAAGAATTTGGTTGGTTAGGATGAGGTGTGATGAAGAGGTTTTGGACATCGAAAGTGTGGAGTGTGGAGAGTGGGAATTTGAGTGTGAGGGATAAGTATGCACTAGGACTCACTTATATAGGGAGATTGTGAGTGAAAGGAGGGTGTGAATTGATGGAATGGTTGCTTGATGGACGGTTGGGGTTGTGCATGGAGAAAGGACAAGGATCATCATTTTGTGAGGGTTATTGGTTCGGTCTTCAAGAGTCTCCTTTCTTCAATGTTGCATGGCAACATTTTCCAATGCATTCCTTCTTGAGACAAGTGTGTAGTCCCTCTTCATGAAATGGCCGAGCCTTTCTCATTTAATTGTCCAATCAATCTCCTTCAATGCTCCTCTCCTTTTCCCTATAAAGATCAAATAAGAAAAGTAAGAATTAATATCATAAAAAATCAATTTAAATTTTACGGCTAGAATAATAAAGAGAAGAAAAGATTTTGTTTATTCATGAACTCCAACTAACTAACTAACTGTGTATCCTTATATGCACATTGGTGGCACCATGGGGTGACACCAAACTTAGTTTGTAGCACTGTGATGAAAAGTTCTGTTCAAAGCTCCAAGACCAGCATGCTCTCAGTTGCATTCATGCTTTCTTGGCATGCTTTGAACACCAAACTTATTCTTCACTATATACTGCATATTAAGGATTTCACCAAGTTTTTGTCAAGTTTGGGTTGGAATTTATGAATATTGACTTATTCACTAGTAAAAGCTCATAAAACATGGGTTGCCTCCCATGAAGCGCTTCTTTAGCATCACTAGCTTAACGTTTCTCCTTCATCAGGGAGGTTGATAATGCTTCAAGTCATCCCCTCTTGCCTTGGACTTATATCCATTGGTTGTATCAATGATCTCTACATGTTCCAAGGAGAGAACTCTGTTGATAGTGAAGACCTTAGGTAACTGAGATGGTACAGTTGGGAGATTAGGGGGGATATCTGGGAAGTAAGCTGAGATCACTTTATCCCCTGGAGAGAAGCCTTCCGTAGGGATCTTCTTGTTCCTCCACCCCCTTGGTACCTTCTTCCTTGTCCCTTTTGATGTTGCCTTGCTCTTGGTGACTTCTTCTTCTAAGGGAATTTTGTTGTTGTCTTCACATGTCTCTGGTGGTTTAGGTTCCTCCAGCTTTTCCTTGAGTTGTGACAACTGCTTATTTCCTTGTTCATCAACCAAGGGTTTTCCCAGATGGGCTGGTTGTGCTTCAATGCTTGCTTCCTCTGTCAGCATCTCATTATGATCTTTGCTTGGTTCTTTGTTCTCTTGGTCTGCTTCTTGTGAGAGTTTGAAGACATTAAAGCTGAGTCATTCATCATGGATCCTCAATATTAGCTCCCCTTGCTCCATATCTATGAGTGCTCTAGCTGTAGCTAGGAATGGTCTTCCCAATATGATTGGGTGAGTGTGACTTTCTTCCATGTCCAGGATGACAAAGTCTGTTGGGAGGAAGTATTTCCCAACCTTTAACAATACATTTTCCACCACCCCTATTACTTGTTTTTGAGTTTTGTCAGCCAGCCTAATGACTACATCTGTGGGTATTATCTCATTGATCTGCAGCCTCTTAACCAGGAATAAGGGCATTAAGTTGATGCTTGCTCCCAAATCGTAGAGTGGTTTATCAAACATTGTTTCTCCTATGGCACAGGGGACATGAAAACTCCCTGGATCTTTTCTTTTTGTAGGCAACTGCGGTTGAATGAGGGCACTGCACTCCTTGTTCATCACTATAGTTTGGCCTCCCTTGAGTGAGCTTTTCCTGGGAAGCAGCTCCTTCATATACTTAATGTATGCAGGCATTTGTTGAATAGTCTTGATGAATGGTATGTTGACATGCAGAGATGCAAACAAATCTAGAAATCTTAAGTATATTCTCTTCTCCACAGCACCATTGAGCAGTTGGGGAAAAGGTGCATAGAGTCCCAGCAGCTCCTGTTGTGAGATTTCTAGTTCTTGATGATCTTTTTCATTCTTCTCTACTGAGGTATCTTCAGGTTGTTCTGACAGCTTGCTTGGCTTGTCCTCAGTCTCCTTATCACTTATAGTGACCATCTTGTAATCTTCCCATCTTACTTTCTTTGTTTCACCTCTCGGATTCTTCTCTGTGTCACTTGAAAATCCATATGTGGGTTTGGAAATTTGCTCAGAGAGATACTCCACTTGAGATTCCAACCTCTTGATTGTGTCTCCCTGGTTCTTGAAACTGGCTCGCACTTCCTCCTTGAACACCTTGTTGTCTTGAATCTCTTTGCCTATGCCTTCAAGTAGATTCTCAATCCTTGAGAGTCTGTCATCAAGTGATTGTAGATCAGGATTAGAGGTGGAAGGATGAGGTAAGTTATTTTGGTTTTGATGTGGATGTAGAGAGGTGTTGTTATGGGGTGTTGATATGGTCTAGATGTGAAATGTTGGTGGCTTGCATTGTTGGGATTTGGGTGTCTTTGATCAAGGCTTGGGTCTTGTTGATTTTCTCACCCAAAGTTTGGGTGATTCCTCCATCCAGGGTTGTAGGTCTTGGAGTATGGGTCATGATTTTGCCTAGGTGAATTCCCAATGTAGTTGGCTTGCTCCTGACTACCCTCTGCTTCTTCATTCACTCCTTCTTGGGTTGTTGATGAAGTGGCAATTGCTGCTACTTGGTTCCTCTCCATCTTCTTGGTGAGGTCAGCCAGCTGCTGGGTAATGAGCTTGTTTTGGGCCAGCAGAGCATCTACATTGTTTAGCTCCATTACTCCTCTTGTGTTCCCTCTTTCGGAAGCATAGTAGTCATTCTCTGCTACAGTTTCAATGACATCTATGGCCTCCTCAATGGTCTTCTTCTTGTTCAAAGATCCTCCGGATGAATGGTCTACGGCCTTCTTTGACTCATAAGAGAGCCCTTCATAGAAAATGTGCAGTTGCACCCATTCATTGAACATATTTGGTGGGAACCTCCTTGTTAGGTCTTTAAACCTCTCCCATGCTTCATATAGAGTCTCACCATCTTGTTGCCTGAAAGTTTGGACCTCAGCTCTCAGCCTATTGATTCGTTGAGGGGGGTAAAATCTTGCTAAGAATTTGTTCACCACATCTTCCCAAGTTGTCAAGCTCTCCTTTGGGAAAGACTCCAGCCACTTGGCTGCCTTATCCTTGAGTGAGAATGGAAATAAGAGCAGTCTATAGGCGTCAGGATGAACACCATTAGACTTCACTGTGTCACATATTCTCAGGAAGGTGGTTAGATGTTGATTTGGGTCTTCTTGGACACTTCCTCCGAACGAACAGTTGTTCTGAATAAGGGTGATGAGCTGTGGTTTTAGTTCAAAATTGTTGGCATGGATGGTTGGCTTTTGAATTCGACTTCCACAGTTTCCTGGGTTTAGATTGATGTAAGAGCCTAAAACTCTTCTATCCTCCCCAGCATGATTTGCTCGTCCTCCTCCGCCATGGTTGTGAGCTTCTTCTTCACGATGGTTTTCCATGTTTTCTTCCATGTTTGGTTCAAAGTATTCCTCAAAGTGTTCATCCTCTTCTTCAGCACCAACTACACATTTTTCTCTTGCCTCCCTCCTTAGTCTAAGGAAGGTTCTCTCAGGTTCAGAATCAAAGGAAGTTGAAGCCCCGCTTCTTCTCCCTGTCATACAACCAACAAGTACAAGCAAAGAGAATAGGTGCAGAAAGTATATCTATCAGAATTACTGTTAGTGTGAGTGATGCAATATATCAAACAGTTAGTGGGTTAGTGAAATGAATGGTAAATAACAAAGAAAAAGTAGGGGAAAGGGAAGAAATTAACTAAAACAGAAAGTAAATGACTCAAACAGAAAATTAAATCAAACAAAAATAAAATGCTCAATCTAGTTATCCTCCAATTTAATTATTGTTGATGCACAATCAATCCCCGGCAACGGCGCCATAAACTTGATGCACGGAAAACTTGTCTCATAACAAATCTCCCTTCGGCAAGTGTACCGAATTTGTCGTCAAGTAAAAACTCATAATAGAGTGAGGTCGAATCTCACAGGGATTGATTGATCAAGCAACTTTAATTAGAGGAATGTTCTAGTTGAGCGAATCCAAAATTTGAGTTGAGAATTGCAGAAAATAAAATGGCGGGAAGGTAAATGACAGAAAAAGTAAAATGCTAGAATTAAAGAACTGAAAATAAATGACTGAAAGTAAATTGCTGAATTGTAAACGGGAATGGGGTATTGCTCATAAATGTAAATGGCAGAAATTAAAGAGAATGGGTAAGATCAGAAATGGGGAGTTCATTGGGCTCAGGAGATGTTGCATTCTCCGGATCAATTTCATTTTCATCTCTTCCTCAATCAATGCACTCATTGATCTCCTTAGCAATCTTAAGTGATCGAATCACAATTTCTTGTAATTCAATCTCTCAAATCTTGATCAATAGCCAATTCCTTGGTCAATTGCTCATGAGAAGAGATGAAGTATGGTCACTGATTATACCACATGCATTTCCCAAATCAAGTGTTGAGAGGATTATAGTCACATATCCATCCAAACCTAATTTGGTCCAGCATGAGAAAGCATTTCTAGCATGATCTCTTCATTCCTCTTTCAAGGTTCAGAAGAGATCCAAGTATGAATAGCTTCTTTTCCAAGATAACTACCCAATTGGATGAAGATAGAAAGCTTTCAACTAAAATCAAAAGAAAAGATAGAAAAAGAATAATGAAAACTAGTATTGATCCATCAAATTACAACAGAGCTCCCTAACCCAATGAAAGGGGTTTAGTTGTTCATAGCTCTGGAAAATAAAAACAAAGATGGAGAATACATGATGAAACTAGAAGTGCAGAGAAAGTAAATACATAGAGTAATTCTATGCCCAGAGGCTCCCTATAATTTCCAACTCCCAATTTAATTCAAAGCTACTCCTATATATACTACTCTTCTGTTCTTCTAGTTGGTTCTTCAAGTCTTGGGTATGGGCCTTTGGATCTTGAGTTTGAAGCAGTTCTCTTCTTCATTGGGCTTGGCTTTACTTGCAGAGAGAAAGTTTGAAGTGGGCAGAGACTTTAGCTCAGGACGTTAGTGGTGTTAACGTTCAGTGAAAATATGGGTTCGAGAACGTTAGTGACAATCACCTTTTTCACTAACGTTCCTTACCAAAGTAAGAGACACGTTAACTTCAACGTTAGTGGCACAAACGTTGCCACTAACGTTGCCTCTTTGTCCTTCGCACACGTTATTGGGACTTGCCTTTCCCAATAACGTTGAGAAGTCTCCCCCTTCCCTACGTTAGAGTCCATGTTAACTTAGTTAACGTGGCTCTTTTAACGTAGGCTTGCCAACCTTCGAGAACGTTAGTAACACTTACCATTGTCACTAACGTTCCAATGTGCCCCTATTTCTCACGTTAGAGTCCACATTAACTAGGTTAACGTGGCTTCTAACGTGGCCATGCTAGCCATCTCCAACGTTAGTGACAAAGTTGAGTGTCACTAACGTTGGCTCATCATTCCCTTATCCACGTTAGCTTCCACGTTAACTAAGTTAACGTGGCTCATAGTGGCTTGTGTGGGCTCATTCCAACGTTAGTGACAATGTTGGGTGTCACTAACGTTGGCGATCACCTCCCTTCTTCACGTTAACTTCCACGTTAACTAGGTTAACGTCGGAATTAACGTGGCTTATTGGGGCTTGTGTGGGTTCCTTCCAACGTTAGTGACAATGTTTGGTGTCACTAACGTTGTTGACCACCTTGTTTCTTCACGTTAGCTTCCACGTTAACTAGGTTAACGTGGGAGTTAACGTGACTTTTTGTTACTTGGCCAACGTTAGTGATAAAGTTTAATGTCACTAACGTTGGCTTCCCATTTACTTCTTAACATTAGAGGCCACGTTAACTAAGTTAACGTGACAACTAACGTGGCCACTTATGAGCTTGGTCCAACGTTAGTGATAATGTTAAGTGTCACTAACGTTGGCTCCATTTCCTTTCTTCCACGTTAGAGTTTACGTTAACTTAGTTAACGTGACTCTTAACGTGGGCAATGATGGCTTCGAGAGCGTTATTGGCAATTACTTTTCTCATTAACTTTGCAAGTTACTCCCATTCCACGTTAGTGTTAACGTTAGTGTAACTAACGTACCCACTAATGTGGTTCTTCTCTGCTTCCTTTGTCCTGAAATCAAACAATAAAGTGCATCAAAGTTCTAGTCCAAGTCATGGGAAATGCAACATCCAATTTGTCATTAAATTCATGCAAAATCCTCATGAAATCATGTAAAGTGCACAATGTATGCTTGAATCAAGATGTAAGTGAATATCTACCCAAAACTAGCTTATTTCCTAAGGAAATGCATGAAACTACCCTAAAAACAGTAAAGAAAAGGTCAGTGAAACTGGCCAAAATGCCCTGGCATCACAAGGTCCTTAGAAAGGAAGCAGTCAAAATTGAACTTCTGATGACGACAGGAACCAAAACAAGTCATAATAAAAACTGCTTAATAGCCACTAGAAATTAGTAATAACAAAAATTGTTTCATATATACTTTATATCATTTCACAACTGTACATTTTTAACATTCATCTTGTATAATTGTCCCATTGCATGTATTAAAAATATAACACGCTTAAAAAATATTATTTCTATATAAATACGTATTTTTTTAGAATTTGAACACGTGTTTTTAAAACATTCATGATCCAGAATAATAAAGTCATAGTTCACTAACTCATAGCATTATTATTTTACAATATTTTTGTTTGATAAAACATGAAGGGCACTTCAAAATTCTTTGCGATCTAATTTTATGGAACTTGCAATTATTTATTACACATGTAACTATAAACATAGTTCCTTCCCTGCTTTTCTTATCTTGAATTAAAGTCATTAAGTTTTTCAAAAGGAAGAAAAACGGAAGAAAGTAAAGGTGATTTGTTTCATTGAGCTGTTGGGGAGAATAATCACCAAATCATTATTGAAAGAAATAAGAAGTGATGTTGGTTATGTATTTGACCAAATAATTTGCAAATTCAATGCAATGCCCTGTTTATTTTGATCTAATGCGTCAAAAGGACTAATCTTATTGACTTATTAATTGTTTTTAAAATCTAAACCGGCTATGTTTAGAATGTACCAAAAAAAGGATTGCGATAGTAGATGAAGATGGTCATCAGCATGGAAACAGAGACTTTAAATGGTCAAACTCAATACCAAAGCTACTTTCTTTTACATCCTATTCAATCAAATGCATCAACATCTTCTTATATAGCACGTAGACATGTAAAGAAAAAGCATAATACACTTTCAGCTGAGATTAAAAAACCTTAAAGTGTTGCCAAATTATATTTACAATTTTTTTCCTTAAACAAACAAATATGATACCAATTAAACCCTATTTATTCATAATCAAAGATGCCTAATCAGTAAATTGAACAATTATTCCCACATGACACCCTGTTAAGTGAGCTAACGAAAGAAAAAAAATTGGTTACCAACCTCAACTAAATTTCAAACACTTGTGAAAAATTTCAACCATCCATTCACGTATAGAAATAACCATCCGACTTACAATGAATAAACAACTCATAACACAACAAATTTAAAGCACGTGCTTCACACCAATTGCTAACTTACTAATACACGAAGACAAAACAAATCCAAATTCAGTCAACCACTAAAGACACGACAAGAAAAATAGGCTTCTCAACAATATTTACGGGTCATTATTTTTTTCAATTTTCTTATGTTAACAAACACTTCCAGAAGTCAAACAAACCCAGCAATTCCCACAAGTAGCAAAACAGCTCAATGCAACCATAACAAAAAAAATACTATAAAAATCTAATCTGTGAAGGAACAGCTAACGGTGGACTTACTTTCGATGCGGGCGAACATGCACCCACGACGGTTGCTCTGGGTTTGTCGGAGGAAGACCATAGGCGACGCGAACACGCCCGGACTTCAAGCTCGGGAGCTGGCCATTAGAAGAGGACGCAGGTTGCGGCTGGACGATGTCCACGCGACGACAACAGGGGGCTACGACTGCCGCTGCTCCTCTACACAACGGAGGCGCCCCGGAGGATGATTGCTGCGGCGACAGGCAGGCTGGACGACGGCAAGCAGTACAGACGAAGCGCCGGCTGTGAAGGGTCCTCCTTCGTCAATGCCGTTTCAATTGGGGGTAGGAGGGGGCTCTTTCTTTGTGAATGCCGTTTCAGTTGGGGGTAGGAAAAAAGTTTTTACTGCTAGGTCAAAAAAGAGGGGAGTGGGTGGGATGATTATGATGTTAGTAATTAGGATGATTAAAATTAGGATTTGGGGGAGGGGTGTCTACGGGTGTACTGTGTTATTAGTTTAATTGGGGTAATTTTTAGGTCCGTTGTTCATATTGTTCAAGATGGTCATTGTCTACCTAACACTCTCCTTTTGGTAATTATGGAAGAAAGCTTTTTTGGGTAATGAGAGACTGAATTGGAATATGATTATGGTGCCAATGAGGCTTAGCTCACATGGCATGTCTTTTCCTCCCCACATCAAAGGTATCGGGTTCAATTTCTACCGACTACAACCGAGGAGAAAAAATTGGTAAGTGTGTGAGGAGTGTGTGGGTGTGTGTTGTACTTAGGATTAGGAGTTGTCGAATTCACTGACCAAAGAAAAAAAATAGGATCATAGTGAAATGGAATGAGTGTAGTTGAATATTTGTGTTAACTTTTTTTATTGTACATTATAGATAGAATATTTAAATGGACAAAGTTAAAATATTTAAAAATTAAATTAAATGAATAAAATATTGAGTTATTAAGTATTATGAAACACACTGAAAATTAATTTCTCCTTATCACGTTAATGAATCATTAAAATGCCTAGGCAACATGAAAGTAGTTTATATTAATGTGGTTTCGAAAATGCCAAAATGGTATAAATAAAATTTTGGAGAAATAGAAATTTGAATAAATAATTTGAGACCAAGCATATTCTTAAATTATATAGAAGATATGTTTAAAGTAAAGATGAGATTTAAAATTTGAAACCCTTTTTATTAGAAAAAATCAGTTAGTTTTAAATTAAAAATGATAAAAATTCAAGTGCAGTTAATTACAGGTAAAGTTAATAATTAAAAATTGTTAGATAAAAATTTAATTAAATTAGTAAGTTATTTAATTACTTTCAACTATTAATTTCACGTAAAATCAACCACATTTAAATTTTTACCTTAAAAATTTGAAATTGAGAAGGATAACTTTAATAGAAAGTTCAGTTAACAAAATATTTAAAATTAAATATTTTTACATGTTGTTAATTTTATTTGCAAAGAAAACAAAATAAGAAACCGAAGATAGTTTAATTGCTGCTAATGTTCTCACGTTGTGTTTCTTTTGCATTACTAATTGTTAATTTAATAATTTTTTGGTAATACTTTACATGATGGAATATTTTTAACAAATAATGTATTTATAATGGAATATTTTTAACAAATAATGTATTTAAAAAATATGGTGTATTTAAGGTTTGTGTTTAATAAATTAAAAAATTTATATACTTGTACTTTTAAAAGTTAGGGATACTTTTAAAAGTACTTAAAAAAACTTTTAAAAATTAACTTATATTTATCAAAATTAAAAAATTTAATATAATCTCATCCATTAAAAATTTAATTCTTACATTAATATTTATTATAATATTTTTAAAATTTAAAAATTATTTTATCAAATATATTTATTATTATTATTTGTGCTTATTAAAATAATTTTTAATTTAATTTATCAAATATAAATATTATAACTTTTAAATATAATTAAAATGAAGTTAATCCCGCGCCACAAAAGCAAAGTAAAGTTTTTTTTTTATTTTTGGTCATGGACTAAATCCAAAGACCCTACCGAACCCCAATTTAACCAGCCCATCCAACTCCTAAATTAATTATCTCCTTCACGGGTGCTGAATGTTGTGACCGAAAACTTCATTTCATGGCCGCCATGAGTAGACTATGCTTATCCACTTTCAGAATAATCCGAATGAAACTTCTCTCCAAATGAAGCTTTTAATCTTTTGAGGAGTTTGGAAATTTCATATCTCCTTCCATAATTCTTTTAAATTCATAATTGATGAAACTTCTTCTAATCTATTATTTTGGCTTTCCATCTTAGTTATGTGATATTCAATTCTAACACTATAGTTTTCATTCTTTTTATATGGTCAGATAAATCTAGCTTCTCTTCTCAAAATGTTTGTAGGAGTCTTAAAATTTTTTTCTTTGACAATATCAATAAAAATTCCTTTAATCTTCTTCATATCCTGCCCGTCTCTTCCTTCAAAAGTTCACTAATATAATTTAACTCTATTCCCTCTCATCTTTGAATTTTTCTTTCGTCTACTACCCAATTATCATCCCAAACATTAAACTTTGATCCGCTATCCACATTCCATCTCCCATTTCTACAAAAAAAATTTCTTCCTTTAATTATAATTTTTCAAGCTCAAGATGCATTGTTATAGCATTTTGCATTCTAAAAATCTCCTTCAAAAAAATAGACCGTCTTTAAAATACGTACCCATATTAAATTAAAATTTTTTATTATTCTTCCAACTTATTTTGCTAAAAGAGCTAAATTTTGGTCTCGAAGATTTTTGGAATCTAGCCTTTCATTTCTTTTGCTTACACAAATCTTGTCTATTTATTCTATTTGTGGTCTATAACAAAATTAGTTTGGATATAGTATTGTAATTCTTAATTAGTTATATTGGCAATTAGTTTATTCTTTAATGAAAAGAATACGACTGTTTATAAAATTTATAGTTTGAGTTCTCAATTCTAATCATCACAATAAACACTCTAATTCTATCTAGATTGGTAATTCAAGAATTGAAAACTCTAAATTGAATTAAAGATTTTATTATTATGAGTGAAGGTACATAAATTATTTATTTTTATAAAATATCCAACATATAACTGATATTTAACTTTAGGTTTAATTATTCTGTTGGTCCTTATAGTTTCGCAAAATTTTCAATTAGGTTCCTATATTTTTTTTTCCTTTTAATTGAGTTCCTGCACCAAATTTTTTTTTTCAATTAGGTCCCTCTTAACAGTAATTTGTTTAATTATATAGGGACTCAATTAAAAAAAAAATTGATGCAAAAATCCAAATAAAAAAATATAAAAATCCAATTAAAAATATTTAATGCAAGAACTTAATTAAAAAAAATATAAAGACTCAATTAAAAATTTTGCAAAATTATGAAAACCACAGCATAATTAAACCTTAACTTTATACACAATATCAACTTACAATAATGACTATTTTTCTAAACAAATATCTGTTGAAGTTATCAAGAGGCAATCCAGCAAAAACAATTTTTTAAAAGAAAGAAAATAAATTAAGACGACTTTTTGCCATAATAAAACTTTTTTTTGTTTATATTAGTAATTCACAACTCTTCAGTATAAGGAGGAGACGCAAACTAAATAAATAAAAAAAATTCCTACTTTTAAAATTATATAGTGAAAAATAATGTTATTGAATATTCTAAACTTATATATAAAACCTTGTTTATCATACATATATACATTGCATGATTAAAAAGAGAAGATTAATGGCTAGAAACATTGTTAGATATGTAGTAGCAATAATATCGATTATTGGAGAAATTGTCTGTTTTGCCTTCGCTGAATGTGATGACACTATTTGTGATCGATTTGCGACTTCGCATGAATTGTCATTATGTATAGGCAGATGTCGCAGAGCTTTTTCAGGTCATTTACTATTGTTATTACAATGCATTGGATATTGCTCAAGGTAGTATAAGTTATTAGTTATTACGAATATTTTTTAAATTTTCTCTATATTTTTAATTAAGTTTAAATAAAACTCTGACGTGATAAATTTTTCACTTTTTTATGTGGTATTGATGGAGAGGTATGTTCTGTGAAATACTTTTGAAGGGTTTAGGTATTTCTAATTGATTTCATCATGGATTTTTTTATTCTTTTTTGGGGTATTAAGGTGGTGAAATTAAACGAATTTTCTAATAAATGAAAAAATGATTTTGAGCCCTTCCAAATTAAAAAAGTGATTGAATTGGTACGAAATAGTAGATTAAAATGATGCTATAATGAATTTATGACACCTAAGATATTCGTTCTTTATAAATTTATCATTGTCGATAGGTTTAATTACTCTGTTAGTACTTATAAGTTTGCGAAATTTTTAATTAGGTTTTTTTATATATTTTTTTTAATTGACTTCCTGCACTAATTTTTTTTTTAATTGGATTCTTCTTAGCAGTAATTGACTTAATTTTATAAGGATCAAACTAAAAAAAAATTTGGTGCAGAGACTCAAATAAAAAGAAAAAAAAGTATCATAACCCAATTAAAAAAAAGGGCAATTTACGTTAGTAAATTGTTTCAGTTTCAATATTATGCAAATGCATTGTTTCCAAATCCAATACGCAAATGCATTGATTCACATATCTATATAAACCGCTACAACCAGCCGCGGTTTACGTGTTAAAAGGGTAATACATAAACCGCTACAAGTAACAGCGGTTTACGTGTGTGCGTGTGTGAGGGTAAACCGCTATAGGCTATAGCGGTTTATGTGCAGTTGGCTGAATGGGGCTGCCTATATAAACCATGGAGGGGCCAAATGTGGAGAGGTAGAGTGTTATTCACAAATGGAGGGGGAGGATAGTTTTGTGGCTCTGGTTCACTGCTCTGGAAAAATTCAAAAGAGTAAAAGGCATGGTGTAAAATTCACAGATAGAGAACCGCTTAGTATTTTTATCCGATCGTCGAATACGTTGGCAGAGATTAAGCTAAGCATATTACGGAAGTTCGGTACCTGTGGGACGAAGTGGGTAAAAAAGTTATTTTACAAGATTCTCATTGCCGTTGTGTCAACTGGTGTGAGATATGAGACCTTCGTGATCGGGTCGGATGAAGACCTGCAGGTCTTGTTTCACTGCAGGCGTAGTTTTCCGGAGGTGAGGATACCTGAGCTGCTTGCGAAGTTGGAAGATGGTGTGGATAGCTCTGGGGCATCGGCACCGAATCCTCAGTCGACCACAGTCGGTGGTGCATCGACATCGATGCCTGTGGTAGCAGCGGCAGTTCTGATTCCTGAGCCCGAACATGCTGGGGCTGTTCATGCATATGTTGCTTCTGTTGTGCCTGATTTCGAATGTGATGCCGGACCGGATCGAGTTAAGAATGCACTGTGTGACGATGATTCGGATGAGGAGCCTGTCAATATTGGTGGGGACAGTGATGATGATATTCCAAGAAGTACACGTTCAACCCATGGAGGTTCCGGTTCTGGAACACAAGAGTACCCTCCCCACCTCTCTTCAGGTAGTTGTGATCTGCGTGGGACCTGAGACGATCCTCTCTGAAATGCCTCTGGAGGTATCTGGGTGCCTCTGGGATCCGCGAATGCTGCCCCTGGGCTAAGGAACCGCTGAGCCTCGCGGTACCACCAATCTAAGTAATCAGCAGAGGGGTCGGGATCTGCCACTCGCTCAATGGAAATGACTACATCAAGTCTGTTCCCCCAGTGTAAATGCCAGACCTGATAGTAATGGGGGAACCACCTATCCCCTCCCCTCTCGTCCTTAGCATGCAGCCAGTCTACGTTCAAAGCATCCTCTGGGATATGCTGTACTCCACCCAACTGTGGAACAACCCTGTCAACCTGATGCCACTCGATGACCGCAAAGTATATCAAAGTAGTCACCGCTCGCCATATGCGACTATGCTCCTCTGTAAATATCTCTGGATGGACCACAGCAAGTACATCAAGCGCGGAGTAGGGCTCCCATACAATTTGAAAATTCAGAACTCATCAGACATTACCACAACAAGTATATATCTAGTCACGACTAGAGAGCAAACCAAAAATGAAACTCTAACTGGTATAAAACTTACATCACAAGCGGTCAATCGATCCAATGCAAGCCAATACCTTATGACCCTCTGTTCCTTGCCATCGTTAGGAGGTAAGTAGGCAGACCACCTAAATTTAAGTCATATGAGACACAAACTTAAAAAACCGCCCATGAAATTTTTAAGCATTAAAAAAACATAATCCATACCTGGATGCCAGCGGGAAAGAGAAAACCTCAAGCCCGGACGGCCTCAAAGACGAAAACCGCCAGAATATCCAACTCTGTAGCAACTGGAGCGGACCCGCAAGGTTAGTCACATTTCTGTTCGCTACCCGACACATGCATCGGTACAACCATGCCAAAGCGGCCGACCCCCAACTATACCTCCCCATGTCATCAAGGTTTGCCACAAATGGCAACCACCGTATATGTACCTGGTTCGCACTCTTGTCCCCAAATAACTGAGTCGATAACAGCATCATGATGTAGGCTCGTGCGTAGATGCGGACAGTGTCCTCGCTCGCATCTGGTGGTAGCACCCTAAACCTCTCGTGGAACCATGTAAAGTGTACTATCATCTGCTTGACCTTATTCGGTGGAGGCCGCTCACCGAATAGGTCCTCAAACCACTCCCAAGCTGGTCGGCCACCCTCCATGTATTTCTCAAACTCACCAAGGCAACCACTCACAGCCTCCCCATCCACAGGCAGCCCTAGCTGAAATGCCACGTCTTGTAATGTCACTGCGCACTCTCCGAAAGGCATATGGAACGTGTGCGTCTCAGGACGCCACCTCTCAACGAACGCACTAACCAATGGCTCATCCAACCAGAACCATTGGCTGTTTAGCCTGGCCAAATGGTACAATCCAATCCTCTCTAAATACGGGATGATCCTTTCATGCATGGGCATATTCTGTTGCCGTCTCACACTGTATATACACCTAGTGGGCTGCACAGAACAGCAAAGAAATACAAAGTCTAATTAAATTCTCCTATCCATAAAAAAAATTCCCCTATCTAACTGGATACAAATATCTTAAACCATCAACAAATGATGAACCATCAACAAATTCTCCTAAAAAAAAATTTCCCTAATCACGATAGTAAAAATAACAACACACATACTTGAATAAATAACAGTCAGAAATATAAAAATATTATAAAGCTTTAAAATTAAAAAACTTCATATCATACAAATACACTAACCAAACTAAAATAATTCACTAACGTCAACTGTCCCTTTCCCTAAACTAAACCAACACCATGTAGAATAACATTCATTGAAGGGATTTGAAATTCAGCTAAGTAGTCATATTTATAACTTAACAAGAAAAACTCAAAATACTAAACCAAACCCATTAAACTAACATCCTAGCATGCGAAGCCTAATTTCAAACTAGAGGGAATAATCTATAAATTCTAGTTCGTCTACCTTACATACCATTTTTCTGACTAACATATGCAAAGCCTAGAAAAAAATAATTATTAACTAACCTCGTCACTAGTAGAACCGGCAATATGCGCAACACCGTTCAGTCGGTACAAGGTCCTGTCTGCCATGATAACTTGCCGGAAGTCGCCGCTGAGATACCTCGGACCCGCTCTCAACTTACTCTGACCTCTCTCTAGAATTTCCTCTCTATAAAAAACTTCACAACCCCTCTAAATGAATAATCCGCGGCTACCACCACGGTTTATATAGACAGCACACTACACGTAAACTGCTATAGCCTATAGCGGTTTACCCTCATACACGCACACACGTAAACCGCTGCTACTTGTAGCAGTTTATGTATTACCCTTTTAACACGTAAACTGCGGCTGGTTGTAGCGGTTTATGCACACCTGTAAATCGCTACTGTCAGTAGCGGTTTATATAGATATGTGAATCAATGTATTTGCGTATTGGATTTGGAAACAACGCATTTGCATAATATTGAGGGTGAAACAATTTAATAACGTAAATTGCCCTAAAAAAACTTGGTGCAATGACTCAATTGAAAAAAAAAAGTACAAAGACCTAATTAAAAATTTCGCAAAACTATAAAAAACAGCAGAAAATGACATCCATATAATAAATTTAACATTAATTTCATAATTTTTATAATATTATGCTATCTAATTATATAAAAATGACACTATAAAAGATGATTTCATATATTATGGATCTAAATTCTAATATTTTATATGCTATTTGAAGAATAATTTTTATTTTATGAAATTCATTTGTTATATTATCTATTATAATATATAAAAGAAAAGATTAAAATAGTGTTATAATGAACTAATTATACATACATTCTTAAGATTTAGTATGGAAAGATGTTTTTTTTGTATAGATAAGTGACATTAAAAAAAGATAAATAATTTTACTTTTTTAATTTGACATTATTTAAATGTTATACATCTATTATTTATTATTGATTGTCTATTATAATATATAAAAATAGAGAGCAAAGTAATGTTACAGTGAGTTAATAACATTAAAGTTCTCAATAAGTTTGTCATGTTAATATTAAATTTAATTTGTAGTAATATAGAGAAAAATATCTACTTATATAGGCACTTTTATTGTGATATATAATAGAGAATAATATCTATATAATCATTCGGTTCTATTACATATTCAAGTGTTTTTATCAATTAAATTTAATTAAATTGGTTTAATTTTTTTTAGTATAACTAATTTGTTGTATGTTTAAACTTTATTTAATAAAATTATATAATTATAACACATACTAGCGTTAATTTTATTTTATGTATTTTTTTTATTAAACTTCGATTAGATTGTAATATAATTATATTGTTTCAGATAGGGATGACCACAAGTTCACATGTTACGAACAGGCCTTATTTTTATTATGACAACGATGACTATCAGGCTCCATAATCATTAGCGCTTTATTTTGATTAATTTAGCAGCATTTTAATCCTTCGTATTTTTATTTTGTATATTTGATATTTCACATCATATATACATCATTATTTTCAGATAAATTACTATTTTATTTTTTATTAATTGAGAGTTGATTATCAATTATTAACTATCGGGGTCCATTATATATTAAAAAAACCTACTGTCAAATTTACCGTTAGAATTATCCAATGGTAACGATCTTACAGTTTAATAAAAAAATAAAAAAATAAAAAAAAATCACCGTCGAATTTTTTCAACAGTAACTCAACGCAAAGTCACAATGTCTGGTGCCAAATTTACCGTCGGATAATTTTCGACGATAACTGGCATCATAATTTTGTAACCTTCACATCATATTCCGATGCTGACTCCACGAAAATTACAGTCGAAAAAATAAATCCACAGGTAATCAATTACCAGCGAGATTTATATCGATGGATTGTATCTGATGCAAAATCCAATGAAAACAAATTTATCGGATTATTTTTGTTATTTCGCCGGTAAGTCCAATAGTACTCTTCTTTTGTACTTTTCACCTCATTGTCGTTCTTTATTGTTGTTGCTATTGTTGCACTTTTTTTTTCTCCTTCTCGTCCTCCTCCTCCTTCTGCTAGTTTTCTTCTTCGTATTTTTTCTTCTTTTTTGCATGTTTCTACCTCATCGTTATCCTTTATTGTTGTTGATATTACTGTATTTTTTTATTTCTTCTCTTTCTTCTCCTCCTTCTAGTGTTATTGCAGTCTTTTTTATTTCTTTTTTTGTTTGATTTTTTCTCCTTTTCTTGTTTTTATTCTTGTTAAGAGAGTGAAACAAAAAGAATTATGAAAAGGTAAAATAAGAAGAAAAAAATATAGAAAAAAAATAACAAGATGATGAAGAAGAAAAGGAGGAATACTGTTGAATTGTGCATAATTTAATTAATTTATCAGAAAAATAGCATTGAAATGTTTAACGATGACACAACAAATTTTTTAATTTTGACACATGAATATTTTAACCGTGACACAGATTCTTATTGAGAATATGAAACAAGAAGAATTATAAAAATGTAAAATAAAAAAGAGAAGATAAAGAAGTAAAATTAAAAGAAAAAGAAAATGATGATAAAGAAGAAGAGAAGGAAGAAGATGAGAAAGATCGGAAGAAGAGGAGAAGTATCTTTAGGATCACGAAAAGTAACTAGTCTTACATAATTTTAATAGAGTAAACTAATATTTCTATCTACGAAAGTTGAAAACATAGACACATCTACCCATGGAAGAAGAAAATTACCATTTGTACCCATAAAACATAGGTTCTACCCAACAAAATTATCCAAATACTAAAAAATCAACTAAAAATTCCAAATTACCCTTATCATCATCACATTCTCTCTCTCTCTTCGCAGAAGAAACAGATCCAAGGCCACAAATTCAATCCACAATGTGCAACTCCATCATTTCGTCTCTGTTTCTTTCCACATTCTCTAACAACAACAATAGCAATAGCAACAATAATAAAGGGGTAACAGAAAATGAGAAAAGAGATGAAGGGTATGAAGGGTACCATTGCAGAATTAGATGTTGAAGTCATAGGTGATGGTCCTTAGCAAACTTTCCGCCCTCTAGTTCTCTGGCGACAACAACTACCAGTGAATACAATTCTCCTATAATCTTCTTGTGAAGCCACGGAGTCCAGTCTTCGTCAGAGATCGCGTCCTCGCGCTCTGCAATGCCGGCTCGTCGTGACTGATAGAGGTCGCGCGACAGTGTTGATGGTTGGTGAATTGAAGTCGCTGTGGCTGATAGAGATCGTGCAATAGTACTTCAGGGAGTCCAGCAAGTTCAAGATTTTTGGAGGCAGAGATAGGATTTGCTTCTCGACAAAGCAGATCGGGAGTGGGAAGACGTCAGAGGCTTTTGGAAGTAGAGGGGAAGGTGTAATGGTGGTGATTGTGGGTCTCTTGGTCGTTGCGGTAGAGTTGGGGGAGGCGAAGAGAAAAATAAGGAATGGAAAAAATAAAAAGAGAATGCGAAAAGAGAAAGGGAGAGGGGGTGTGATGGTAGTATTGATAAAAATAAGGGTAATTTAAAATTTTTAGGTAGTTTTTTAGTGTGTGGATAATTTTATTGTGTGGAATCATATTTCTTGGTTACCAATGATAATTTTCTTCTTCTATGACTAAATGTGTAGCATTTTCAACTTTCATGAATAAATAGTAGTTTACCCAATTTTAATATAATACTTTATAATTCTGATTAATCCAATATATGATCATACATACAAAAAACTATATATTTTTATTATATACTTCTCTTGTCATATGCTTTAATTATCTTTAAGTATTAGTAGTCTAATTATATATTTTTAATACTATTGTGAAATGAAATAATGATCTCAATTTTATAACATAAGTATTTGAAAGTCCTCACTGAAATCATTATTGGCACTGAATTTCCAACTAAGCAATTCAATGCAAATCACATACTTTCTACTATCGAGTATTAACAGATACATTCAATATATTAAAAATATAAAAAGTTATCCTTTTTAATAAGTTTTAGTAAAATATTTTTTTATAATACTCTTAAAATTTTCTTGTTAGAATACGTATTAACAAAACCCATAAAACAATAGATTTCTATTTTACTTTGGTAGCTAATAGTAATCCACAATTAATTATCTAATAATACAGTACATACCCTTTATGGAAATAGTATTTGGGTCATTCAAAATAATAATAATAATAATAAACTAAAAAGATGTTATTTTTTAAAGTTACTAAATTGGCAGCATTCATCCATGTTCCACAAGTCACATGCAAAATCATTCACCCAATTGTGTCTTGCCATTTGGCAATCATCAACAGGGTATTCCATGTTGAGGGTCTCATTGTCATAGCCATTGCTATTTACATGGTAGCCATAATCATATGTGAAGGTCCCAAATTCATCGGTATCCAAGCCATTACCAAAATGGTTGGAGTTGTATCCCAATAACTGAGGCAATTTTGGTTCAGAGAAGGATACGCATGAACCATTGCTGTGTTGCTCAAGTCGTTGATCCAAATAATTTGGACATGTTGGGTGCACACAAGGTGGTGGTGTTATTGCTGCTGCTGAATACTGAGAAACAGGCATAGTTGCTTGGTTTTGGATTGGCAGGGCTGAAGAAGAGGACGATTCTCTTGCTTTCTGAAGCAATCTTGGAATCCAAAAACGCCTCACTAGTTCTTCAAACTCTCTGCTATCGGTGTCGATTTTCAAATGCCTTGCTTGTTTCTGAATCTTGGTTCTCCAGTAGTTCTTGATTTCATTGTCTGTCCTGCCCGGTAAATGCTGTGCAATCTTTGACCACCTGCAATCATAATCATAAAATTAAACACAATTAATATTATAAAAATCTATATCTTAATTACATATGTGTATTGATACATAGTTCCTTTATAATAAGCACCTGTTCCCCCACTTTGAGTGAAGTTCAAGAATCAAAAGCTGCTCCTGTGGTGTTAAATTTCCTCTCTTTACATCCGGCTTTAGATAATTCAGCCACCTTAATCTGCAGCTTTTTCCTGTTCTCTTTAATCCTGATTCATAAAACAGAACCATCCTTAGCATAAAAAATTGGTGAAAACTAAAATGAAAAGGCACACAATCTTATATTAACAATGAGAAAGTTCTGGCCAACAACACATCGCCAATATTGCAGTCAATATCCGACATAAGAAACAAAACATCCGAAACTCCTAAAAACAAGAATATCCATAATACAATTAGAAGAAACATCCGAAATTCAAACTCATCAAAAACTCATTATTAATGAACTTCATATTAAACTTGTTTGACAACACATGCTATAGTATTGATCTCTTAGCTTTCTATAACAATATATGATTTGGCATGTTAATGGTTTACCTGAACATTTAGCAAGTAAATTCCAACGGCCTTCGCCTTGGTTAGCAATGGATTGTGTGAGAAGATTATCCTCTTCAAGAGTCCAAGGCCCTCTTCTAATTTCATTGTCATCTTCACTACCACTGCTACTGACACTCTTTGAACTAGACATCATGGTGATGAAGGTGGGGGAGATTCTTAATCAGTATTAATTATAACACCTTATGCAGGGCTTAAGAAAGAAAAAAAAAAAAAAAGAGTGGTCAACAAAAGACACGAGTAATAAGAGTTAGAAAGCAAATTGGGGTACGCAAGATATGTACATACATACATATATGGTATAGTAATAGTAATAGTATAAATGTATGCTGTATCCCATTTGAGTTTGACGTCAAAGTGAATAATATATATATACTACTACTTTACTACTTTTCTAAAAGAGTTAAAAAAAAAAAAGGCTACTAATGCTGCTGCTTCCACAAATTCCATACGACAGCTTCCATTCACCTTCCATAGTCACACGACCACTGCAGAAACTGAAGACAAACTCTAAAGTGGATAGGTTCATTGCTCTTGGTATGCTATCTTAATATTAATAACATAAAAGGGACAGTTTACTTTTATTAGTTTGATGTGGCATCAGTCAGACACACACTCGCACTAGGAACCAAAATAGGAAAATAAGCGTTACTTACTTCTCTGTCACTAAAGATTCATATCATTCTTCTTTGTGTTGGTAATTTCTTTGAACCAGGTGCTCTTCCAAAACTGGTTATTATTCTTTGTAAAACCTAAGCCAACCATATATATTCGATGTAACACTTATCTATTTATCCATTGCAGTGGATTAAGGCATTGAATTACTAGCTAGTCCAAGTCATTGTAGGTAATATTCGTAAACAGTGACAGAAACGTGCTTGACTAGAGCATATATAACTTAAATTAGAAAAAAAAAGTAATGACCTTAATCAACACGTGCAATTAAGGGTGTTGGCATAACAAGGGGCGGCAAGGAAAGCCTGCTAAGAATCTTAGAATTAGGACCACTTTTCTATTTTGATTGGTTCTGTTCTGTCGCATGATGTTTGCTTTTACATAAGAATAGCCTTAATCACTAAGCCTTAGTTACGTGGTTCCCTTTTGTCCAAAAACTTCCCGCTTGTTCTTCTGGACACAACTCAACTCAAGAACAACTCCACAATCAGAAAAAAGTCTACATCGATTTATCACTGCTGCAATATTTGACCTTAATTTAAGGTATATATACAATTGCTGTAAGTTTATGCACATGTTCAATAATAAAGAAGGTAAAAATTTACGTACACATATTTTTATATAAAATTAATAATTAAAAATTATTAAATTATAATTTAGTTAAATATATCAAATATTTAAATTATCTAACAAATCTTAATTATCAATTTTGTATGGAAATAATTATAGGTGAGTCTTTACCTAATAATAAATGACTCATTTTTTATCTACTTATATTTATTGTAAGATAAAATGTGATACATATTTTTTATAATTTAATAAAAGATTAATTAAATGCATAAAAAAATGAGTCAATCATATATTTTTTATAATTTTCTGTATAGTTTTAACCGTTTAAACTTAGACGGCCGCATTAAGCGGATAATTAAGGGTCGGTTGATTAAACTTTTCTGCATATGTTGGTTAATTCGCATTAAGCTGAGGATTGATTTGAGCTATTATTTATTGGCAAAAAATTTGAAAAGATAGGAGACTTAAACTCACAACTTCTTAATTGAATATGGAGAATCTATACCTTTGAGCTATTACTGATTGGCAAAAATATTTAAAGTTGACAAGACTTGATAGTTGAATTGTATATCATTTGCTGGCTGTGATAAGTTTTAGTTGTGGTGTCAAATTTAGAACTTATTATTAAGTATATTCACGTGTAAGTCGAGAATTTCATTCCAATCTGTTTATTTTCTTGCCCCTCGTGAAAAATTTTTAGCTAAATTTTTCATTGGCCATTGTAACTAAATAGAAAAGTATAGGAAGACAATAAAAATACTAAACAATATAAATAATGAATATATTGAATATTTAATTTATTAGGTGTGCAGATTATTATCTTAATATTAAAATTTAGGTAAATAATTTAAAATGTAGTATATTTTTATTTTAATGGACTAATTTTAAAATTTTTTTTATTCACGTTATTCACAAAAGTTATTATCTACCTACTAAAATTCTAACTAAATACAAAGTTACATTTACGACTCCTTTTGCTATTGAAAACACAGCAATTTCATATGCAGTAATAAAAGGATTTGCTCCCATACATATTGTAAGTGTGGAGAGATACAAAGACATGCAATGCAAGTCTCTCTTATTCATTTTTATTTTTAATGAGTGTGGTAGTACAATTTTAATATGTATATAAATTAAATATTTCTCGTAATAAAATGAGTTAATCTTAGCTAAGGCTGAAAATGAGTCAAGCCAACTCATGAGTCAACTCGAGCTCGACTCATTAATAGTTCGATAAGCTGAACTCGTGAGCTGGCTCGATTATATGTATAATATTAAAAATATAGATTAAATGCATATAAGATATACGTATTAATAATTTAATATATATATATATATATATATATATATATATATTTAATTATTTAAAATTTTATAGTAATCTTTTATATATAATTTTGATGTAGAACATAAATAAAAAATTTATAATTGATAGATAGACAATATATAAAATTTATCTTTTTTTAAAATTTTTTAAATATATATATATATATATATATATATATATATATATATATATGTTATAATTTATTAATATAGAATTATATATTATATTCCTATTATTTGAGTTAGTTCGTGAGCTCCAGCCAGTTCATGAGCTTTTGTTGAGTCGAGCTTGAACTTACAAAATAGGTTCGATTGTTAATGAGTCAAATCGCGAGCCAAACTTAATTTTCGTGAGTCGAGCTTAAGCTTGATCTAACTCAACTCAGCTCGCCTCACTTCCAACCCTAATCTTACCCATAAATTTCATAAATAGCATGCCTTTTGCATTTATTTTCTTTCTTGAGTAAGTGCCTCCATGATGCAATTAGAGGAGCATATATAGGTGAGATTTTTTTTAAATAAACATTTTAAATGTTTTATTTATCGGTATAAATAATTTGGATATGATTTATATTTTTATGTTTTATTATTTATCTCATTTACGAATTAATTATAAATATTTTATTTGTTTAAAATTTTAAATGAGATATATTCATAATTAATTCGTTTATACAGTAAACAAGATAAACAATAAAACACAAAAATAAAAATTATGTCTAAATTACTTATACCAATAAATAAAATATTTATTTTAAAAAATCCTATATAGGTGATAATTACTCACAACATAATTGTAAATATATTGAAGGATAGTCAGTCCTCTATTATATATTACTAATTGAAATTAAATTTTTTTATTAAAATTATTTTTTTTATTCACTCTATCTTTTTTTATATATTATTATTAATAATTAATTACAAAATTTATAAGTAAAATATGCAATATAATATTTTCTTTTATATATCATTATTAATAATTAAGTACAAAATTTATAATTAAATTATGCAACATAACATTCTCTATTTTTTTAATTATAATTAAAATTAAAATTAAAATTAAAATATAACTAAAAATTAAATTTTTTCATATGAAAATAATAATTACAAAATTTATTATTTGATTTTTCTTATCTATAAAAAGTAAAAACCTTAGTTTTTTTAACTGACGAAAATTTTTGTCTTCTATAATTTTTTTTATAAAAATAGTTTGATTTTATAAATTTTTTTGAGTAAACTCCTATTTCTATCCATACAAATTTTAAATATTGACAAATCTACCCACAAAGAAACCAAAATTAAAATTGTACCTACGAGAGATGAGTTTCTTAGGACAAAATTATCCAAACACTAAAATACCATCTAAAACCTCCAAATTACCCTTCTTAACCTAACCTAACCTATCCTAATCCCTAACCCTTTGCCACAGCTAAAATTTTTCTAGATCTCATCCACAACCGCCAGTGCCACCTTCAACAGAACCCAGCAGTTGAGTTGAAAGAAACAAAGATGGCATCAGCAAACACCAAACAGGGCAAAAACAGAGTTGGCCAAACTAGGAGCAGAGTTCTGTTCATGTATCACAAGCTTTATCCCTTTTAACTTGGTGGCAAGGCAAACGGGGAAAGAGACATACCCGCCAGTTCCAACAACGATATGGGGGTCGAAATCACGCAAATGGCGAAAGCAACGGATGAGGGATCATAACAAACAGTAGGGAAGAAAGAAGAGGTTGTGAGGGGCGACTCAACCTCACCGAAGGCACCAAGGCGAAGCTGTACCCTGCGGAAGGAACTGCAGCGCTTTCAACGCTATTTGGAGTGCCAACAAAGAGGAACTCCGTTGTGGGGTTGGCCAGTATGAGCTCATCCGCCATGGCCACTGCAGGGTACACGTGGTTGCCGCTGCCACCAGCTGCGAAGACCACTCGGATAAAAATGATTTCAAAAAAATGATAATTTACCTTTTCTTATCATAATCTATAATATCAACTTAAAATCGACTAATTTTAAAAAATTTATATTTCCATAAAAGTTATTACCGACGAAACAAAACACTAGTTACTTAATAAGTAGTTTGGTTAAAAATAATTTATAGAAAGAAAGAAACCATGCAGATTGCAGAGGCCAATGGCCGAGACTGAGAGTGGTACAATTGGGCCTATTTGGATGTGACACGTGACAGTAATAATTGTTGTTTGACCAAAGTTGAGGATCATGACTTCATGAGGATATGATAATGGTGTTCATTGCCGACTAATATGATAACTACAAAGTCTGATATCACATCATTGATATGGCAACAGAATGTGATGGTGTCCGTCTAACTTTTCCAGTGGCAAAAAAATTATTTCATTGATCAATATTTTGTCATCTTTTCTTCGTATTAACTAATCTCGCATCAACAAGATTCAGAATACACATAATTACTATCCTATTAGACATATATGTTGTTATCTAAGCAAGCAATCTCACTTCAGTTGCTATGATATTAGACATATAGCGAAAGATCCAAGAAAGCATACCCTGGGTAACAAATTTACTCCGAACCAAGAAAGAACTAAAAACAATACCATGACAAGTAAGCTTCTTGGTTCCAAGAAGGGACTGTTGGAACTAAAATTGAATGGGAAATGGAGATGCAGATGATCAAAGTCACCTTCACACAGACCCAACCACGGCAAAAACTAGTGGTAAAAAATTAATAAACTTATGCAACAAGTAGTCAAAGAAAGGATGTTAGAATTTTGTGCACATGTAAAAAGTTTTACCCAAAATTGGAGTGATCTGCGTGCAAATTAACAAGTAAGATTACTTCAAAAATTACAGAACAAAATGAGGAAACACCCAAAAATTGAAGTGATCTGTGATCCAACAATAACAAGTAGCCAAAATAAGGAAACACCCAAAATAATCACAATGACCTGAACTTTTTCCTACACCTACATGAAATGGCAAGCATTTAAAATAACTTACAGAACAAAAAGCTACAGAAGCATAACTTTGAAGAGGAATTGAATTTTAAAAGGGTTGAAGTTTAAAAAGTTAAATCATACTCTACTATCTACCACAATGATGCAATAAGCCAACACTTAGATAAACAGATTGGGTGTTAATATTGAAATTCACATCAAAAACAGATTCAGTGTCAATATCCTAAGTTCCTAACTCACAACTATTCATTATATTATAATCTGCAAATATTAGCTCACTTTCTCATGACATTATCTTGAATAAATTCAAAATAAATTCACCCAACAATATATTTAACACCAAAATTAGCATAATGAATGAACAGGTACGACAGTTAGTCAACCTAAGGAAACACCAAAAGTATTTCCAGCACCCTGATCTTATGTATCCTTAAATGAAATGCAAGGATTTAAAACCACTTGCATGATTTCAGAAGAATTCATAGAAGTCAACCGTTGACCATAATCTTTTGCATACATGACACTGGATATCTCGTCATACAGAACATCATTACCAAGATTAAAAATATTTCTCTTGGTCTTCAATATAACAAGATATTGTCATAAAATGTCTAGTTGACTATAAGATATGATAACACCAGTGGGAATCATGAAAACAAGTAAATATTTTAAAAGAACTAATAACATTGGCAAAGGAAGTATCACACATATATATCACCTAATAACTGCTTCTCGTTCTATAAAATTTTGGTTCTCAATCTTCACTGCTTACATTCCTATGCATGCAGTAACATGCTACACATGTTGTATCATCTAAGGTTCTCAACATTACGGTTGCAACATGCTAAGATCTAATCACTATAACTACTACTAGTAGGAATTACCATTCTTGTAACCAAGCCATAGGATTCAAGCAATCAAGCTCTTTTGCACTCTTCCGGTCTATCTTTGTAATCATTGGTGTCACATTTTCCAGACCCTGCAGATAGAAATTGTTGTTTATATTTCCATCAATAACTAAGTTCGTAATTTAATAATTTGCATAAACACACTTATTTTTCCATTCACTTCTTCTATAACGAAAGTTTTGCAAGCTAGTAATAAATAAATATTGATCCAAATTTGTTGGAATTGAGTTTAAACAAAGAGAGAGAAAGAAGGATTTTTAAGAAAGACATAATGGTTTGAAAGAGTTTAAAATTGTTATTCAAAATACTCATATTTTGTTTGCATAAGTGATGCCAAAAATTGGTTACAAGTCTACAATTTGATCTTACAAAGCATAGATTGAGTTGTCAAAATGAAGTGCATGATAGTTACAGTATCTGGCTTTTATATTAGGCAAACTAAACATGGCAGTGGCTGCATTGTGCAGTTGCTATTCTTATCAAATTGGGAATGTAAGATAGCTATAAGAAACATTTGACAATTCAAATGAGTTAATCATGAGCTGAGGTTTCTACTGAATGCAACAGGGGACAACTTAGTATTAGCAGTGCAGCAACGTTAGCAAGTAGTGATAGCATCAAACTTATCATTTTACAGTTCAATGTCAATTGTGACTTTTAGCAGTATATTTTCTAGTGCATTGAAACAAATTCTCAGCTACTAATGTGAACTTTAATTCTTGGACTTGATAATTTTGTTGACAAAACAGCTATAGAACACTAAAAGCAGCCCCCTCATTGTTTTTATAATGATACCCCTCCCCTCCCAAGTCCCAATCATCCCTCTACAACATCGTTTTAATATCTTAATTTCATCTAACTTTTCTGGTGGCAAAAGATTCTTCCATTATTCAATATTCTGTCATTCTTTTCCTTTGAATTAACTAATCTCACATCAACAAAATCCAGAATACACATATTTACTATGCTATTAGACATGTATGTAACAATCTAAGCAAGCAATCTTACTTAGTTGCTATCCTATTAGACATGTATAAACTCTAAAGATCCAAGAAGGCATATGCTGCATAAGAAATTTCTCTGAACCGAAAAGAGAACCAAAAACAATACCCTGACAGGTAAGCTTTTTGGTTCTAAGAAGGCACTATCGGAACAAAAATTGAAGGGAAAATAGAGATGCAGATGATGAAAACCACCTTGACATAGCCACATAATTTCCACTGCAAAAACTAGTGAAGGGTATATACATCATAAATTGAGCAACTAGTACAATCCAGCTTGCCATATATCATGAAAAGGTAAATAACCAATAACTAAACAAAGAAAGTCAAAATTTCCTTGCTTCTACAATGAGATGCTCACCAAAATCATTCTTCATTCCAGAAAATCATGTTCTAGATCTAACAAATGAAAAAATCAACGCCACTTCATTTGTCTGTAAACTTACATCCAACGATTAGCAAAAAGTAATAAACATGTGCAACAAGTAGTCAAAGAAAGTATGTATCAAGTCTGCCCAAACTTTGAGTGATCTGTCTGCAAATTTGGATCCAACAAGAAGAAGTTGCCAAGTAAGGAAACACCCAAAATAATCACAATGACCTGAACTTTTCTATGCCTACATGAAACGCAAGGATTTAAAATAACTTACAGAACAATAACCCGCAAGGGCAGAACTTCGAAGAACTGAATTTTAACAGGGCTGAACCAAGCTCTCAACATAATCATTGGTAATGGCAAAATGATTTTTATCCAAGATGTTAATGTGCTCAACACTATTAACTCTCGGGTCATACAAAACTATCTTAGAAATGTCCCCGTTACTTGCTGTAAGCACAAAGATATCTCCATTCCCACATATAAACAAAGGCAACGGCAGTTCAACATTGATATGCTGAAAACTAATCTTTAGCATTTGAGTCCAAGAGATTTCATCTCCAAACTCCTTCATTTGCCACACAATAAAATGTGTTTTCTTGTAATCATGAGAAAGATACAGACAATAACCCCAAACATTCAGACTTGGCATGTGACTGGGGAGCTCATCAATACCATTAGGCAGCTGAATCTGTTTATATGTCTCCGATTTCAGCTCAAGCGAAACAATCACTAACATATCAAGTGTAACAGCACCCCAATCATAAACACCTCCCTTAGTGTTCTGGAGTGCAAGCCAATTAAGAGTGCCACCGACGTACATGCCGTCCTCTTCAATAGCAATTGGAAAGGCAGGGAAACTATCGATGTTCCTCCAAGAACTGCTACCGAACCTATAAACTTCCACAGTTGTTTCCCAAGAATTATCGGTATAGTTAATGTAGACAGCCGCCACCTTGTAACCGTCACTTGACTCATCATACCCGAACCCAAAAGAAGCATCCGATTTGACATGTAAGGGCGGCGATTTCACCGAACTAAACCCTGTGAGAGGGTTCCATAAACGGAACTGGAAATCGTGGGGATAATCTTCATTGCCATCCCAAATACAAACCAAACCGTTGCAAGAACCCAAAACCCAGCCTCGAACGCCTAAAGAGTGGCAACCATCTTGAGCAGTAAGAGTGGAGGAAGGATTCCGGATGAAAGATTCAACGCTACTCAACACTACACTCACTTCTCCTTCAGGGGATATTTCTCCTAGCGTAACAAGGAGGTTGGCATTTTTGGGCGATCGCTGAAGGTGAAGTTTGACGAAGTGAGGATTGGAGATGATGGAGTTCCATGACTTGCACACAAGCTTCAGGCGCGTGAGAGGCTTCGCTGGAATCCAAGAGAGGATCTCCATCTCCAGTTCGCCGAAGAGGAGCGGCTGTGGTGCTTGTGGCGGTGTTGGGTGTTGAGCCGCCATGTCTTCGGAAGTCGGATTACAACCAAGAACTGAAATGCGATTACAAGCTTAAAATGAAAATTATGCAGCAACCCTAAATCTGAAAGCAGTTATGGAAACTGAAAATTCATCTAGAGAGCCCTCCATTAACGACTAATCCGATCTGTGGACGATGTCAGCAAGAAATAGAAAGAATAAGGCATTGTTTATTGAGATGCAAAGAATGAGAACAAATATGGCAGAAAAGCTCACTAGCTACTCACCTCCCTGACCCGCGATGCTCCTCTTTCTATCTGGTAGTGTTTGAAGGAACGAGAACCCCACCGGAAGATACCATGGACTCGGCACTCAAGCTCTTACCGGAGCTCACTGCTGCTACCCAAGACCAAGAGCCTAATTTTTCGCCCTTCTCATTTCCCTCTCCTAGTTTTTTTTTTTTGGACTGGGCCTCTCTTAGGTTATATTTGACGGGACAACAGGAACATGACACAAAGATTCAGCTTTGATTTTGCGTCCTTGCGGAATGTTCCCAATTTTTTGGTCATAGTATGGGCCGGCAGTCCGACCCACACACAACAAAAGGACTGGACCCTTACCCAGCTGGCCCTTGCTTCTTCTAACCGTGATAGTCTCCGAGTGTTAGTTCTAAAATTTTTTTTTAGCGACTAAAAAAATGAATATATTTTCTGCTAAAAATTCAATCAAATCTTGCAGAGGCAACAATCACTCAGTATAAGAAATATTGCAATGCACGGCAGTTTTTGTCATGTAATCTGCCGCTGCATTTACAATCCGTTGGATTAGAGCTAAATTCACAGTCTAGACCTGTTATTCAGTTTTTGGATCTTGATGGTGAGATCAAGATGAACACTCGAAAGACTCTAAACAATAGTATGATATACATGGATGTAATCTATTTGACTTCTTTAAATCCACAATTCTAAGTCAAATAGAGACCACATAATATGACAAAAAATTCACCTCTAATAGCATTTTTTTTTTTGGTCAAGACTTCTAATAACATTGACCTCAGAAAAAATATTTGAGCAACTCTTAATTTAATTAGGTAAGTGATCCCCTAAAAATGTACCCAAAACCAGCCACATACCAAAAAATCAAAAGTTAGTTCTATACTTCTGAATAGGACTTTTTTTTTCCTGGGGTGAATTTCAGGCTTTATGGATTAAAGATTAGAATTGGACTGCAAAGTGATATTCAAATTAGCACATTGGAGTATTGGACCAAGAAACTTTGCGTCGTTAATGTTTTTTCGAACACTTGCCTTGGGCTAAACTTCAAACCTTTTCCTGACCAAAATACATCTTTGTATGAATTGACTCATATATATCGATAGTGTATATCTACTAAGTTCTGTAAATGAAACCTTTAAATGCATAAGTACCAATTATCAATGAACCCATTGGAATATTCTGATGTTTAAAAGGAAAAAAAAAAAAAGGCAACTTGTTACAAAACTAGGACATTTTTATGAGTGTGAACTTGTGATAGAAGATCGAAATTCTGCGAGCATATACTATCCAAATTTTGTGATAATATCTGATCCGATTTGAATATCGAATATTGCTATCACATCTGCTGATCTGATTTGATAGACTCAATAAGAAAATTATCATCCGATACACCCTATTCTCAATTTATCATCATCTAAATTTTGAAGATATATTACTGAATATCGGTATAATATTTTGTGGTCCATGGTGACAAATTTTCCTCCGAATTTTCTTCAAAAGAGAGGTAGCCTAGCTAGGCCTAAGGTTATGGGAAATATTAATATGAACAATTAATACTACTATCTTTAAAGAACATATTAGAATTTTCACTTTAAGGATGCGATTATATAGGTTCTCCTAAGTGGGGAAATACAATTCAGTTATCTATTAGGTAAATCCAACCTAACTAGTAGCCGTCCATTACCATAAAGGCATAAACCATCTTACTATGGAATCCTCATTCAGACTTGAACTTGTTTGGCTGCACTTCCTTTTATTTTACTAAGCCTTAAATATAAAAGCATGGGCAAGTTCAAAAGAAAAAGAAAGGAAGGACCCTCTTGTAATAGTGTATGGTGTTACATGCGCTTGACAAATTAAGGGAGAGAAGGGGTGGTTCTGCTACGTGTTAATCAAATAGGGCGTTACCGATTCTGGGAAAATTGGTAATATAGGGGCAACTACTATTGCTCCATATGTTTTCTTTAGACTGTGAAACAAAAGGAATGAATCTATCCCTTTGGTAAAAGTTGAATTAAATGAACTACCATACTCCAAACACAAGTATATACACATTACATAATAATAATAATAATAATAATAATAATAATAATAATAATAATAATTAAGATGCATCTTATAAATATTATATCATATCAAAGACTGAGGAAAATCATGGTTCATTAAGGTGGTACTTGCATTGTAACATGTGGCAGAAGTGCAAAAACAAGTTATGATATTAGATTTCTTTATCTGAAAGCTTTGGATATATCATATTAACTGTGATAATAAATCAAGCACCTTCTGATTCAATGGGTAAAATTTATAACTTGTTAGAAATGTGGGAAAACATGTTTGTATTAGTTAGAACTTGGTTGTTAAATCATAAAATTAAATAAGCCTTTTTCTATTCACATTTGTTGACTGAAATAGTTGCATAACATTTTAGTAAAATATTTAGGTATTCCAAAAATACTAATGTTCCAATATACAATTGAGATCACTGAAATACGAGTATTTCTAAAATACCTGAAACTCAAGGTATGCCCTTTCCCACTACACCTAAAACTTACATAATAATAATGCATAAGAAAGGTAGAGAGCTAGAAGCTCTAAATGCTCCAAATTAGGCAGTGGTTGGTTTTCTCACAGAACATGGACCCATATTTCAGTGCATGTCTCAGAAGGCATGGGATTGTTATTGGACATTTTTCTCCTGTATGTGGAGCCAGCCAGGGGGAACAAAAATACACAAGCTCGAGCCGCCACGTGGCCATGTCACCCTGCTTCTGTAGTTCATTAATAACATAACTGCAAATCTTACATTATAAATAGTAGTATTGTTATCCACATTATCTAGACATACAAGTAAAGCCTCTCACATAATCTGTTTTATAAAGTCACATCACATGGCTGAATTCACAGCAGATTTGCATAGTTTTAGACCTTCTTTTCCTTTCTTAGATATTAACACTATGGAACTAACAAATGGATTCAAAGGGGTGATGAATGTGAATTCACATATCCTAAACAACAACTCAAGTTTGCATATGCAGGACTTTTTAATGCCTTTCAACACAAGTCACAGCTTCATAAGTTCTCCAGAATCTGAATTTTCAGGCCTTGTCCATTATGTTAATCACAGTGATCTTCCATCTTCACTTACCATATCTTCAGCAGATAATGAAATCCAACAAGGTAAAAAGCGCAAAGCGGTTGATACGCCGGACACCATGTCAGCAAACTCAACTCCTGCAGTATCTGAGAGTGGCAGCAACACAAAAAATGTATGTTTTCTTGAAATTTTCAATTCACTTTCTTTTCTTTTATTGGATCTTCATTGTTTGACATGTATGCAGCATAGATGTTCATTTTCACTGCATGTGTTACAGAACTATGGAAGAGGGAAGAGAGGAAAAAAGAATGAAACAGAAGAAAAGAAATCAAAGGAAGTAGTTCATGTTAGAGCAAGAAGAGGCCAAGCTACTGATACTCACAGTTTAGCAGAAAGGGTACCATTTCTAATACCCTCTACAAAGAAATAAATGAATGTGGACTAATACATATTTATCATTTAATAAATGTAATTCAGGTTAGAAGAGGGAAAATCAATGAGAAACTTAAATTCTTACAGAACATTGTCCCGGGATGTTATAAGGTAAAGCAGATTCTGATTTTTATATATCTTAGTTACCCAAAAAAAAAAATCTGATTTTTTTAATAAACTTGCAGACTATGGGAATGGCAATAATGTTGGAAGAGATCATAAACTATGTTCAGTCCTTGCAGCATCAAGTGGAGGTAAGTGATGATCAGAATAGCAAAGTATTTTTGTTGTTATAATTGCTGGCAATGAATTCATGTTTGATTATACTTTGCAGTTCCTCTCTATGAAGCTTAATGCAGCAAGTGCTTTCTATGACTTCAACTCACAGACAGATGCTTTCGAAACAGTGCTGGTGCATGCTCACTGAATTGAAATTCTCATCACTATATTATTTATTTATATGTAAATAATGTTTGAAATTTGAATTGTTGCAGAGAGCAAGGGCATCAGAAGCAAAAGAGTTGGCGAAGAATGAGAGAGAGGGACATGGCATTCAACCAACTTGGCCTTATTGCTTTTAAGTTTTAACCACACAAGTCATGAACCATGAAGAAGTTATATATGTTTTTCTAGTTCCTACCATTTTAGAAGATCATTTGTTTCCATTCGTTCACAATTCTTGTTTGTATAATCCCAACAACTCAATTGAGCCAATACGTGATGTGTTCTTGAGTGAAAATTGAAATATATTATAATAATAAAATATGATGAAATCCCACTGGCTAGCCACAAATCTTAAATGGAACTAAGATCTGCAATAGATTAGTTATTGACCTATACGTGAAAAAAAATAAAATAAAAATGATGTAATAACTTTAATAATTAATTAATTTTAAAACCTCATGACAAAACTCATTTTCGATGATTTTAATCATTTGGAGTAAAAAATTCTAATCATATTAGATGCACACAAAAATTAACTACCAAATTAATTATTTGGGTAGAATTTATATTGTAATACAAAAATATATATTTTCAATGATTTAAAAATATATGTATTAATACACAAATATATGATGATTAATTTAGTGACTAATGTTTTGTGCGCAGATAATATTTTGAAAATTGTTAGGTGTGATAGGGCTGGAAGCGAGTCAAGCCAACTCGAGCTCGACTCGTTAATAGTTCGATAAGCTGAGTTCGTGAGCTGATGAGCTAAGGTTGAGCCTGTAATTGAGCTCATAAATTAAATGAGTCGAGTTTGAGCGTGAATAAGCTCAACTCATTAGCTTGTGAGCTGACTCAATTATATATATACATTTTATACACACATATCCTATATACATTTAGTTTATACTTTTAATATCATATATATACATATAAAATAGGAATATATAATTTTACATATATTAATGTTCTTATTTAAAATTTTATAATTATTTTTTATATGATTTTGATGTAGGACATAAATAAAAAATTTATAATTAATAGATATATAATATATAAAGTTAATATTTTTTAATATATATAAGTTATAATTTATTGATATAAAATTATAGATTATGTTTCTGTTATTTAAGCCAGCTTGTGAGCTCGAATTGGCTCATGAACCTTCAGTGAGCCAAACTTAAGCTTAAGAAATAAGCTCAATTGTTAATGAGTTGAGTCGTGGGTTAATCTCAATTTTCGTGAGCCGAGCTTGAGCTTGGTCTAGCTCGACTAAACTCGGCTCACTTCCAGCCCTAGGTGCAATCATTCTCATGACTCTCTCATGCTCGACCAATTAAACCTTACTATAATTATCAAATTAAATTGATTTAATAACAATGACAGCAGCGGCATCAAATGAAGCCCCAGAAGCATTGAATTTCAAATTGCAGCTAATGCTATTATTGAATTCAATCAATATAGTGGCTGTAGTTCTATTCCTTTGTCATGAATAATCTCTAAGGCTGAAAATTGACTCGACGATACACTTTACTTGTTATATGTGCCTCTCTTTCTCTCTCACTATTCAAAACTCTGGTAATTAATAATGTAAGCAAGTTTTTATGGTGTACAAAATCTGTTGACTTGATTGCGTTGGTTTCTACCAAGTTCCACACTGAATTGTTGCCATAGTTTGGAGGCCCTACGGCAGCAATTATGTCGGTAAACTGAAAATTTAATAGTATTGTTAATCCGTTTAAGCAGTGTAAATACAACTACTAGAGTACTAGTGCGGAACAATATGGCGACCAACTAGAGAGCTGAATCCAAATCGACCATGGAACCCACCTACACTTAAAATCGTTGTGGATGTTGGCAATTCATTAAGTGAATGATTGAGGAAACAAAATATTTACAACATATTTGGTTGTCATCAAACAATGAAAGGGGAAGGGAGGGTTAGATGCATTGCATCATGAAATTGGGAGTAGATATGGGCCACGCCATGCTCAAAAGAAGATGGGCAATGTGGGTTCTCCATCACTTTTGCTTTCTGAGGTCTTAGCTTCACTGCAACTCTCTATCTATTTCCTATTTGACCCACTATTGACCAAGCTCTTTATTTGTCTCTTAGATAGTTATATTAAATGATGGGTCCCAATGCAAGACCCAAGTTCATAGAAGGGGTATATATATTCCTAATTCGAGGGACATATGTTGGAGAGTTGGAGGTAGTTGTTCAGGGGAGGGCTAGTACTTAATTCGGGAAAGTTAAAGGACTTAGCCACAGTGGGCGTATCTTGAACCTCTTTCAAGTAAAATAAACTACAACTTATTGCTTGTTAGATGCTCTTCGTATTTATAGAGCCAAGTAATAATTTAGCTCTTGAAAAATTGTGGTAGACAAATCCGTCAAGTACTAAAAGAGCTCTTACATTTGTGCATTTGTCATAGTTAATGGATATGAATTAAGTTGTTTAATTTAAAAATTTTAAAAGACGAATATATCTATGTTTCATTTGTTTTTCGTCAACTTCGACAGATGTGTCGAAATGAGCTTGTATCACAATCTCATTTGTGGAGCGGATACGATTCCTCTCTCAAAGGATGAACTCGATTCGGAATTTACTTATATAGTGTCTCGATTGAATTGATGTATTGTAAAATGGTATTGAAGAGTGAATTGCAAAGTGATCATAAAAAAATTTGTGCAAAAGATGAAAATAAAGATAAATAAGAATAAAGAAAATAACAGAAAAATAATAAAAATAAATGTAATAAAAGATACAATGAACTTTAAAAAATGGAAATAACCGAAGGAAAATAACAAAAAAAAATAAAACTTAAAAAAAATAAGAAAATGAAAAGAAAATAAAGAAAAATAAAGAATTTGAAAGAAAATAGTGGTGTCATTCAACACTCACATGCACAAGTATTTCATTTTTCCGTGCGTCAGTGTGACGAAAAATTTCTGTAGAATTTTGATGTGACTTTGAAGTAGGTTGGAATGCATGATTATTTTGACTTCAACCTTTCTATTTATAGAGGAAGGATTTGACAGTTGTTCCCCGCACATTCACTATGCAGCTTGTTCTTTACTTTTCACCTCATGTTCTCTATTCCAACTTGAGAATCAAGTAATAGTCAACTCAACTCGAGGGTCAAGTAAAAGCCTTAATGTTCAAGGAAAAAAAGTAACTGCTTTCTAACTTGTTTTTCACGTGCTGAAATCCTCAACTTCGACTTTGTTTATGCTGAAATCTTCGACTTTGACTCTCCTGCTAGCTTTGACAATCTTTGACTTTGACGTTCTTACACCATATTTCTTTGACTTCGACTTGCTTGCATCTGCATATGTTACTAGCTCCAACTCTTTAGATCGATACAAGTATTCGAAACTCTATAGTCGAAACTCATTTAAGTCGAGAAAACTATCTAGCACCAACAAATGTTGGCAATCTTTGACTTCGACTCTTCTTGCTCAAGTCTGCACCTTCAACTTAATTTTCAGCCTAATACAAACTACTGTCGACATTTATCTCAGTGTCGAAAAACTCATTCCGAAGGCCAAACTAATTCTCTTACTAGTTTCACCTAGTTATTCAAATTGACACAATTCTTATGTCGACCTTCAAAGAGTCGACATTTAATTGAGTCGAAATATCGATTTTGAGTGCCAACAAATGCCCTTTAAAACTTATTATTTTGTGAAAAAAAAACAAGTTTTATATATGTTTATGATGGGAGCTGGACCATCAAAGGTTCATAAAGTTTGACCTACTACCTCCTCAAAGGTATTGCATTGTCATTTAAATTGTTCTCGTTATCTCTTATACTTGCAATTTCACCTGCATTGCAATCGAAGCCATTTCAATCAAAGAAATCACAGAAAGGGACTTACTCTCAAGTTGCTGATGTCGACACTCCCTCTGATCGGGAAGTGGATCAGCCTATTCATGCTAAAACAGAAATTCTTTAGCTTATTGTTAGTTTGTCTGCCCCTGTTCCAACTCCGATTCAGAATCCACCATTGACAGCAGCATCTCATACTTCGACAACTTCTCCTCTGTTATCTTTCTTAAGTTAGCATCATCTATTAAATAAATGTTCACTTGCTATCTAACTTTTATACCCTTCCTTTTCTAGGTTTGCTATACTCCTCTTCCTAGTGATGCTGAAATTCACCAAGAATCTGATCCTGGATATGGGTCAGGATCGACTACTGCAGCTAAACTTCTACTACTGGACTATCGACATAGAAATTTGTCGACTAGGACATGGAGTCGACACAGAAATTTGTCAACCAGGATTAAGGGTCAACATAGAAATTCGTCGACAAGGACATAGAGTCAACACAGAAATTCGTTGACCAGGGTATAGGGTCGACACAGAAATTCGTCAACCAGGATTAAGGATCAACACAGAAATTCATCGACCAGGACATAATGTCGACACAGAAATTCGTCGACTAGAACATAGGACCACTTTTTAATGTTCCTTCTCTAGAAACTAGATATTTGATTTTGATGACATCAACTTCAACCTGAAAAATATCATGTTTGAAGCTTAATAAGTTTATTTGTGCAAATCTTAAGAAAGTAAATCAGACTTCTCAAATTCTAAGGGATCAAGATCATATATACAATCCAGTGCACGCTCCCCTATGCACTCCTTTCTCTCAGCCATGTAGCCTGAGAGTCGAGCCTAGTGGCTCGACACTTCCATTAGATGGTTTTTTTGGCGGCCAAGTCCTCCTTGGCCTTAGGGACCAATCTAATACCATGGGTCCCCACATAGCACCCTTTAATGAGAGATTGGTCACATGTGCTCATATCAACGTCTAGTGGTCGAACACTAGATCGATATTCCTTAATGCTAATATTCATCTGTTTGACATAGTAAGGTCCATCGTTAGCTTTGATCTCTCCAATCCTTCCATCTTCATCCCTTTGCCTTAGTAGGAAATCTAGCACATCTTCCCCATCCTTTGAATAAATTGGCCTTTCGGCTTTAAACATGTCAATCTCGACTTGACCCTTTTCATCGACTATGTCGACAGCAGCCATATTAATCGAGCAAATCATTTTCTCGATTTTAGCAAAGTTTAAATGTACTTGGTAGGGATCTGTATCCACCTTCATTTTTGGTTTCTCAGCAAACTTAAGTTGACCATCCTCAATCGCCTTCTAAATCAAATCCCTAAAATATACACAATTATTAGTATGATGTCCAGGAGCTTGATGAAATTTACAAAACTTCCGATTCTTGATTTCTGTTACAGAAGGGATTTGTTTTCCCTCAGGGAGAACGAGTTGCTTGTCTTTTAATAACATGTCGAATATTTGATTTGTTTTAGTTAGGTCGAAAGAATAACTTCTTTCTCCCAATAAAGGAGATTTGTCTTTTGCTGGATTAAGAGATCGACATACATAGGGAGGTCCATCTTTTTAATTCAGCTGTAAAAGCAGTTTCATTATTCGACTCTTCTTCAACGATGCATTCTAAAAAAAGTTACTTCTTTATTGAGAAAGGATTTTTTTCTCGCTTGACTCAAATTCCTCTTTTTCTTTATTTAGTTTCTCAATTTTCTTAACCTTGTCATCTAATTTAGCTATGTTGAGGAACTACTAATTCACTAGCTTCTTTCGAATAGAAAAGTCGAGACCATTGATAGCCATTTTGACTACTCCCGGTTCCGGAATAGGAGTAAAATATTTGTTTCTCATATTCTTGAAACGTATTAAATAGTCGTTGATCGAGTCACACTTTTCTCTATTGACTGTGAATAGATCAGTCAAAGTCACATTTATTTCTCCTTTAAAGAATTGATCATGAAAGCCTCTTTCTAATTGTACCCAACTATGTATCGAGTTGGATTGCAAGTTTAAAAACCAAGTAAAAACATTCTTTGCCAAAAGAGGAGGGGAAGTATTTTATTTTCAAATATTCATTGCTTGCCAACTCCCCTATTTCGACCATATAACGAGCAATATGTTCGACAGTCGACTCTCTACTTTCTCTTGAAAACTTAGTGAGAGATTTTGAAGCTTTTATGCCCCTTGAAAATTCAGCTTGCAAGACATAGTCATGGAAAGGAGAAATAAAATAGGGCTGATTAGTTATTCCTATATTCAGGCCAGCTCAATTCAATATTTGTTCGACAGTCTGAGTAATATTTTGCTCATAAGCCTGAGTAGCATTGTTAGCTCTAGCTTCATGCAATATCTTGTTAGGATCTTTCCCTCTATTCAATGTTATTGGAGGATTGTTTACATTGGAACTTAGAGGGATATTATAGGGTCAATTGATAATTTATGCAATATTATCGACACATCGAGCTACCCGCTCTATCCTAGCAGTATTGTTTTCAAGAATAGGGTTTAAGACTGTAGCCATCTGCTGAGTCAGCATATTAACTAAGTCATGATGACTATCCTTTATTTGCTGTCGAAACACAGCTAATGACTCGACTGCGTTTGAGGGATTTATACTTGTAGGAATGTGTCTCGACATCTTAGGGATGATAAATTCTCCCCTAGCTGTAATCATCGACCTTCTTGGTTCAATCGGCACTTGCCTAGGTATCAAAATTATATTTGGAATGGTATTTTTTCCTGACACCATAGGTTGAGGTTGCTGCTTAGGTATCGACTGTACGGGTATTGAGTGCACGGGTATCGACTACATGGGTATCGACCCTAAGTGTAAACCCCGGATAATTAATAAATATAAGCCAGTAAATTAATTATTACTTAAAAAAAGTAGAAAGTTAAATTTTATAGTTTAGAATGGAATAAATAATTAAAATATAAATTTTGACACTAATATTAAAGGTTTCGGCATAAAATTAGGCAAAACAGGTCAAATCGAGCCCAAACCAGGTCCAAGGCCCAACCCAACATCACATTAATGAATGGCTTCAGCCACTCTCTCCCCCACATTATAAGTTTCACACTGGAAACATGAAGGGAGAAGGGGAAGAACTTCAAACCCTAGTCCCAAATTTCATCTCATCATATCTCTCAATCCGGAGCTCCGATCACCACACCGTTAAGCCCACTAACTAATTTGGTAAGGAATCTCGGTCTCACTCTCAACCTCTTTTTTTTCCCCCAATTTTCAAAAATTTGGATGTTTGGTTATTGAAATTTGATGTCTTGGTGTTTAGGATCCAACTAGCTTGAGAAAACCATTAAGTTTTATCCCATTGGTGCTTGGGTAGGGTAAGAACCTCAAAACTCTTATTGATTAGTGAATTAGCAAGCTTGGATGTTGATTTTAGTGAATATGTTGTGGATTTAGATTAAATAATGTTGTTTTGGAGTACCTTGATGATGTTGGGAGCTTGATTCTTGAACCTTGGTGGCCAAAATTCTGTTGGAGAGGCTTTGGAATTGTGGGCACTTGAGAAACAGTGACCTTGAGGTGTCTTTGACTTAGGAAGAACTCGGCCAAGGTATGATTTTGGTTTTTCGTATGCAATATGTAATGTCTTGTGAAAACTTAGGCTAGATGACCTAGGATAAGATGAACTGTGTGTTTGATGTCTATTTAGTGATTTTAGTTATTGTAGTATGTGTTGGATTGATGTGGATATTTGGTATGTTGGTGAAAGGTATGAATGTGGTGTATGATTGATGAGGTGATGGTTTTAATGAACTATAATGATACATTGACGATTGATGTTGTAGTGAGATTAATGGACATGAATTATTATTGTTGGTACATTGAGAAATAATGTTGTATTGAATGTAATTGTTGGAGTTAGACTTGATGATTTTGTGGAATGGGATGTCATGATATGAAAATGAAGTATTGAGGTGTGGTTGGTATGTTTTGGTGCTATGTATAGTTGTGGTAGGTTGGTAGAAAATTGTGAAAGTAGAGGTTTGATAATTTTTTATGAAAAAATAATTTTTGACTGAACTTCGGTGGGCTATAACTCGACTTCCGGATCCCAAACCTTTTCAAACTTGTTTCATATAAAAATTGGGTCCATAAAGTTTATGCCGTTCAAAGAACGGACTAAAATGATTTCTAACAAAAAAGTTATGCGCGTCAGAAGTTCAATGTGTAAAAATGAAATTTTGCAGCACTTAACCATTTTAGCTATTATGCATAACTTACGTACGTAAGCATGCACGCGACGTGGGCATTTCATTCGGGTTTGATGTCCCGCGTATGCGAGAGGGTGCATGCGTACACGAGGATATGAATTTAAGGGTTCGCGTACGCAGACACTCGCACGCGACGCGAGCAAACCATTCGAGCCAAGGAGACTCGCGTACGCGAGCAAAGGTCGCATACGCGAATTGGGAAAAATAATACTTTTGCATACGCGGAATATGGTTCCGTATGCGGGACCTATTTTTTAGAAATTTGAGTTTTGTGATTTTAAACATGATTTTAAACCTCTAAACCTCTATTTTTACTCTCTAAGACCCTAGAATTGAGTTGTAATGATAGTGAAGGGGGTTGAACTATGAAAGGTGGTAACCTAGAAGTGAAGGAAGTTGTGGAGTAATGAATTATGATTGAGAAAGTGCGGAAGTAATGATGATGATGTTATGAATGATGGAAAAATTGATAATCAATGATTGATAATAAATGAATTTGATAAAGGAGGCCTAATTGAGAATGTTGATGATGAGTGTGTCGGTCACTATATCCGAAGAGTGTGATGGGCACTATATCTCTGATAGGTAGTGACTATGACTATGATGAGGTGGATTGAAAATGATTATGTTAAGTTACTTTTTTTCTTGTAATATTTTTTGTGTATGATCTGTTATGTTTTTGTTGCATCGTATTTTTCTCTATTTGTAGAGTGTGTCGGGTACTATATCCCATAAGTGTGTCGGACACTATATCCCAAAAGCGTGGCGGGCGCTATATCCCAAGAGTGTGGAAGCACTTTACCCTGGAAAGTGAGTCGGGAACTATATCCCATTAGTGTGGCGGACACTATATTCCGAGAGCGTGGAAGACACTATATCCCAAGAGTATGAGAACACTTTATCCTAGGAAATGCGACAAGCACTATATCCCATGAGTGTGACGGGTACTATATCCCGAGAGTGTGACGGGCACTATATCCTAAGAGTGTGGAGGCATGACAGAGAGATGATATCCGGGTTAGCTACCAGGTGTGTCGGGTTCTGGCAAAGAAACTAACACATGAGCTCACGACCAGTAGAAAAGGCATACATCATATGCATTTAATTGTCTTATTTGAGTTTGCACTACTTGAGTTTGCCTATTTGAATATCTATGCTTACTTGCTATATGATTTTTCTGCTGTAACTATACTCTAATTTTGTTTTTCTTTGTCATGTTTTGTTTGTTTGTGTGGTTCCATCAGAGTTTTGAAGGATTGGCGGAAGACGGAAGGCGGAAATTAGGGCTTAAGTTAGAAAGGAATTAGAAATAAGAACCTTAGATAACCTACCTTGTTTATGGTTTTCCGTTTTAAATTCTGAGTATCGAAGTTCTATGATTACTTCTAACTTTTCCGAGACCTTATATCTTATGTACGTGGGGACCTTTACTATGCTGAGAACCTCCGGTTCTCATTCCATATATATGTTGTCTTTTTCAGATGCAGGTCGAGAGGTACCTTGTTGAGCATCTGGTGTTTTCTATGCAAGCGAAGATGGATATTTTGGGATTGATGTATTTTGTTTATGCCTTGTTTATATGTTTATAGACTCTATATATATATATATATATATATATATATATATATATATATATATATATATAATTTATGTTTAATCCTCTTAGAGGTTTTTGGAGAACTAGGTACTTACCTTATGTATGTTGGGGTATTTGGGTTATACTTATATACTTATGTATGTAAATATTCTCTGGCCGGCCTTGGCTTCGCAGGATGAGCCCGGAGCTTGCTATCATGTATTTTGGTACTTTATCCTTTATATATTTCATGTCTTACCCTTATCTGTTTACCAGTTTATGTTTTCTAGTGTGATGCGCTTTTCATTTTATACGGTTTTTTGTTTAAACTTTTTTTTTTCAAGGCTCCTAGATACAACTTTCTTCAACTATATCTATATCTATATATTTTATTTTAGAGGTTGTAATACCTCACTACCCCTGTTTTACAAACTTAAGCGTAAAGCTCTGTGTGGTAGGATGTTACACTAAATATGGGGGATTATTCATAAGATGCGGACAAGCATTATAGTTGAAAACATTAGGGTTATACCCTCCTCATGTGGGGTATCCAGGAAGAGGCATGAGATTATACAGTGGATTAGTCCTCACGCTACCACTCCCAGGATGAATTATCACCTCAAAAGATGGTGAATAATTATATGACAATTCATACTGGGGCCATGTCGAAGGTTGCCCTTCTGTAATCACAATAGGAGCACCACATCGACCACTACTCACTACTATAGGGGTAGCTTCAAGTATTTCTCATACTGGCCTCCTCTGCCTCTTCAGAGTTCAACCCATCAGTCGAAGTACAAGCATAATCAGACATACTTATAATCTTACCACTTTGCAATTGCATGCAAAGTTATACGTCACTTAAATTTACCCAATGTCCCACCGGACATGCCAATTTATTTCACTCGTTTTTCGTCGATTTTGACAGATAGTGTCGAAACGAGCTTGTATCACAATCTCCTTTGAGAAGCGTATACGACTCCTCTCTCAAAGGATGAGCTTGACCCAAGATTTACTTATCTAGTGCCTCGATTGAACCGATGTATTGCAAAATGGTATTGCAGAGTGAATTGCGAAGTGGTAATCGAAGAACTTGTGCAGAAGATGAAAATAAAGATGAAATAAGAATAAAGAAAATAACAGGAAGTGGTAATTTACGGTTACCAATTTTTCATAACTTTTAATTTAATCTCTCCGCCATCAAACCTTATCAATATTTCTCATTAACAAATTTTCATTCACAACAACCCCAAAATCATCAAAACAACCCCAACTGGGCTGTTTCTCATTGACGAACCAACAAATCACAAGCAACAATAATTCAATAAAATTTCAACATAAACTTAATCAAACTCAATCAATAATCAAGCAAACCAACGATAATTTATCACTGAATATTTAATCGGTGCAAAATTACCAAATGCTACTTCCGTACGGCGATCACCAAACTAAAACACCAAAGAAGCTTTCTGAACCAGAAATCAAAGAAGAAAACGTCAAAATCAGCTACTCCACCTCCGGGGCTCTCTCAGCCGAACCTTGCATGGAGGGACAACAGCTCCACCATTGATTCCCCTCAAACAAAAATAACGTCAGCGTGAAGAGGAAGAAGATACAAACACTTTAATCAAATTAAATTTTTTTATCAAAATTACAGAACTCAAGAAATCAAACGCCAAAGGTTGGAGGTTCCATACTTTCTCATTCTCTCTCTCACTCACAGCTTCCTCTTCTTTTTTTTTTTCTTGGTTCTGTCATGTACGTGGGAATGATGATTAGTGATCCTAATTAAATGACATTGATGATGTGTCAAGGGGTGGAGTTGAGTGTCACAGTTTAGAGTTGAAATTATAAATATCTTAAATGGATAATTATAAAAATGGATATATTAAAATATAAATAATAATATATAGAGAGTTAAATATACATAAGTTACTAATATAAATGGCATTAGTAATTTAATGATAAAAGTTATACGATGAAACATTAGCAAAGTTAAATTTATCGAAGAGTATCGATATTTACTCATATACCAGTAGGTTTTAAACTTAATAATAATATTATTAAACAAATTCTTATTTTAATTAGAGTAGTTAAAAAATAAAATAACAATAATAATGATAATAATTTTTTTATTTTTTTCAAAATATCTCATCATAATAAAAATTATTTAAAAATTTTAATTAATTTAAATTCCAATTATAAAAGAATTAATTATATAAAATATCTTATTATAATAAATTTATATAATAATCTTAATTAATCTAAACTCAAATGATAATTATAATTATAAAAATTAATTTAATTTTAATCTATTAAAATAGTTTCTAATAAACACTTCAAACTAATAGAATAAATTATAATTAAATTAAATTTTAATAATCATAAAATTTTATTCAATTATTTTTGGTAAAATAATTTTTATCTTCTGTGCAACTGATTTTGTTATTGTCTTTGTTTGCGCTGCTGCTCTTATCTTTTGTTTGTGTTTTGTCTGCCGATCTTGTCTTTCATACATACCGATGCAATACACAGAACAATACTAACTAGTAGAGTGGAAATAACATTCTTATTCTCATTCTTGTTTACTTTATTTTTTATTTTTACCAATGAAAATGTCATATTTAGTTTATGTTTAGAGTTGTTAGCTTTTTTTTTTAACTTAAAAATTTATGACGCATTATACTTTAGTCTACGCGAATGAATTCTTTCAATTGTTTGTAACAATTAAGGGAGTAAAGTATGATCTCTTACCATTAATTTTATAAATAAGACAAAAAAATATAAAAAAAAAATAATAAAAAATTAAAAATCACACCATACTCCCTCAATTTTTTTTAATAATTAAAATTTGAGAGAATCCATTCTCTTAATCTACATCAAGAGATGGCCAATGCCACTAATGGATTCATTTATTTCTTTTATCTTCATATTAAATTATAGTGAGGGACAAATTCAAAAATATTATTATAGGAAGGCTAATAACATATATATATTAAAATAAAATTTATGCAAATAAATTATAAATGTAAGATGCATTATAAAAAAATTTATTAGTTGTAAAAAATCTATTTTGTTTTCGGGTCTACTCTTCACACTATTCATAGTTGAAAAAAAATCTTAGTTGTAGTAGTTGAAATTGAAAGAGTTAATAGTTAATACCAAGTGAATCAAATGATCAATCAAATGATACATTAAAGACTTTTGTGTCTTTGTTAATCCTTGATATAACTCAGAAATTATACACAAATTACTTAATACAACATGAATATCAAACTTATAATATTAAACTTGCATTCTAATGTGAAATTTATTTTGATTACTGAACTCATTGGATAAAAAATATTCTACTATTTCACTTATTTTTAGATATTAAAAATTATTAATATTTAAACTGAACTTTTATTTATACTAAATTAAATATTAAATATATTTTTCAAACAAAAAATAAAATTATATAATATATAATAATTTTATATAATTAATAATTTATTATTATTAATTCTTTTAAAACAAATCTAGCGGGCTAAGGCCGTCACTTGCCCCATCTGTCCATCCCTGATTATAGTGTCATTACATTATGTAACTTAAATTGAGGCATGGCATATATATGTCATTGCCTCAGGGTTTAAGATAAAATTCATTGCTTATGATTGATTGGTTTCTGCTGCAGAATAGTGTTTCAATTTCTGTATTATCTTTAACATCAAAGAACCTGACTCATATGAGTTCACCAATAATACGCATTCTTTACTTTTAGGTGCATAAACGGCATGATTCCAAAGAATTGAGTATAGACTGTGTTAAACTGATTCTTAATCTCTACATTTATGCAAACTATTAAAAATAATTATTGTAATTGCACAAAGAGAAAATGTGCAAGTTGGGAAAGAATAACATACTCTCTTAGACAGAAATTCTTCATTTCTTCTCATGTAATATTGATCCTAACTAATTTACAATTTATATCCTTGTTATAATGTAAACTGTTTCCAAGAATTATAAATCACTTGATGAAATATCACCATCAGTTTTAACCGAGCATCTTGGATGACACATTTGCTTCCCAGATGCAAAGATTGTGAGGAAATGCATTGCAAGAGAAGGATATTGAGCCTCCTCGGTCTGTTCTGTGCAAAGACACAACAAATGAAACTGATCCATCTACATGCTTCTACATATGATATCATTGAATTCTTTTGTAAAATCATTTTTTTATTATATACTTTTTTAGTATATATATGAACAAATGTAATGATAACATGAATATAGTTAAAACATGAATTTAGTTTTATTTCGTTTTGTTCACTTAACCTTCTTATCCACCCCTCAATTATCTGGCCTTCACCTCCAATAACACTAAAACAACTGTGATATAAACATTTATTTTAGTGATCCATAATGATGATAACTCTAATATACTTGATTAATTATAAATATTACTTGGTTTTATCAAAGTGATTAGCCTATATATTTTCTTGTATTATGTTCACTTGGACCTCGTTTTATTTATAGGTAGAATATTGTTTGCTGTTCAATGGTAGAGAGAGTATAATCCTTCATTGGTAAGTAAATTTAAAAGTATAATTATATTAATTTGGCCTTATGTTGTGATCAACACCTTCCATAAAATAAGCACTAACCAATAACATCTCCTGCTCCAACAACAATTCAGCCGAGGGTGACAGCAGCCATAATCCAAAAAGACCAATAACAATAACATCAAAACCATTGAATTAACATTGACCAGGTTTCTGTATATATTTACATTATAGTTATTAGTTCTCAATCAAACATAATCTACCAAAACAGTACAGCAACAGCAGCAGCGCAAACACAGATAGCAACAAAATGAGCTGCACAAAAGATAAAAACTAGACACTAACGTAAAAATAGTAGATCAATAATAACATCACAGATCATCCCTTAAAGTGTGATTCTTAATACTGAATCATTCACAACACAGTGACTAAGACACAGACAGACATATATAAGCTTACCTTTGGAGTTGCACGACTTTCTTTTTCAGTAGTTCCAACAACTCCAATTCTATCTGTTCGAATTCTTGCTTTCATGTCATCTGTAACCTTTCTCAAACCTAGGATATAAAAAATATAATTCATATATGCCAAATGTTCACTCAAGAATACAAGAGTAAGAATAAACTACCTGAAGTGATATCTCCTGAACTGATATGTTGAAAAACAGCAGATATCCTTACGTTTGGCTTAGAACATGAAGCCCAAAATGTTTCAGAACTATGGAGAGGAGGGGCAGCAGGTGAATTAGATGCAGCAATTACTTTTTTTGTTGGACTCTATACAAGGCTAAAGTATGAAACTTCTTAACATAATCCCTCAAACCAGGAACATATAAATCTTTCACAAGAGCTTTGACCCACTCAACATGATTTGGGTCTTTATTTCTGTCTCGACAAGCACCTGATTATTACCAAAAAGAAAACTAATCCTTCACATGTGAAATTTCAGTGAATGTGAATTAGTAAAGTGAAAGAAAAAGTCTAAGAGGCTATTACAAGATTGGTACACATGATTATGTAACTGAAGTATTTGCAAAGGTAAATTGCAAATCCAGCATTTATCATCATAGTATAACCATGCTTCCCACCATAAGCCACATCAGTTCCAAAAGCCTTATACCACTTGAAAAATTTATCATAGCATTTTAAAATCATGGAACAAAAGAAGGTTTTTTACAAGCAAGGACTATAAGTTTTTTTTTTTCTTCATGAGTTCAAAACATCATGCCATAGATACTTATTAAAATATGAAAAAAGGTAAGCATCCATGAACCCAAGAAGTTCACCATACTACGAAGTTTTGGTAAAACAGAGAAATCCCAACCAATAACAGAGGCATTGAGGCATCAAATTAACAAGAATAAAGTAACAAATTGCAGAGGTTGAACCAAAGAATAAAAAGAGTAAATCATTGAATTTAAATATTTAAAATTTTATATTAAATTTTTAATAATTATATTTTATATTTAATTAAATCGGTTGAATTCTGGTTGAACTCTGATTGAACTTTTGAATTATTAAGCCAGTCATTCTACCAATTTAGGTTCGGTTCTGGCAACTTTGTTCAAGACCGTATCCCCCTTTTAAATATGGTGAATGTTCCAATAAAAACATCTTTACATAAAGATGGTAACAATCTAACAATTTGCAATATGGTCTTCATTTGAAGATATTTTTGCAGGAATATCCACCTTTAAACATTACGTCAAAATTAAAACCACATCAATTTTTTTAGCAAAAGTGAGTTTTTTCCAGAAAAAAAAATAACCTTGCATTGCTCGACAGTAAACAAATATGAGCCGTTGATTTGTGCAAACAAACTTTGGGATTGAGAAGTTATAACAGTTAAAGAACAGGTGTGCAGGTAGTTGGATAGTTTTGATGAGCGGCCAGTTGCAGCAACTCCTACTGTACTAATTAAATAAGTTCCATCGATTTAATTAATTAATTATGACATTCTGTGACGACGACGAGACTCTAATTTTTGTTTACTCAGATTAGATTCGTCAACTCAAGACGTACGATTATTAATATTCATATTCATTTCTTGCACTTCCCCTTTGTCCTCTTTCCATTCGAGTTCCTCCCAAAAAGTAGCACCAATGACCAATTACAATGTAAGGGAGAGCTAGAGACAAAATCGGAGTTAGTTTTGCTTGAAATCTTTCCCTCATCTGGCTGCAATGAGTAGTACTGGCAAGAGAAAGCTGATTCCGATGAACATGGAAGAGGCTGCACTCTTGTTGAGCCATGTGACTCAGCCTCGGATCCCATTCCTGCTTGCTTTACTGTTCCTCATTGCTTACTGGGTTTCTTGTTTCTCCAATTTGCTTCTCCTTGCACTTGCTCTTTGGACAACTATCCAAGTAACGACCCCTTCTCTCTCTTCCCTTTTCCTTTTGGCTACTAAATAAATTAATTAACTAATTAATGATTTTTCTATTTCTAGTATCAGAGTTATCAACGCAAACTGCTTGAGGAGGACTTGAATAAGAAATGGCGCCGCATCATGCTCAACTCCTCGGTGAGTCGGTATACTATTTTCCAATTCCTTTTCTCTCCCTTTTGCATTCTCAATTTATCTCTACACAATTCACATGAATTCAACTTGCTGTGTACATAGCCCGTTACACCATTGGAACACTGTGAATGGTTGAATAAGCTCTTGACTCAAGTCTGGCCCAACTATTTTAATCCAAAGCTTTCAAGAAGGTTATCCGCTATAGTGGAGGTGACATTTCACTTTCCTTGTTTACGCCTGGATTCTATATATTTTCTAAACTAGATCGCTTACGTTCTACTTTATTTTGGTTTTGTGTGCCAAATTGCTTTAATTTGATTGCATATAAGTTTTTATGTTAACTTTGATTTTTTTTTCTTGTCTCATGATCTAGAAGCGGTTAAAGCTCCGGAAACCGAGCCTTATAGTAAGTAAATTGTGCCTTTTTTTTTTTTTTTTTTTTTTTGTAAAAGAGTTGCACACTTTTTTAATTGTAACATGAAGATTAATGATGCTGAAAAATTAGAAAATGTGTACTGAACTAAGATGCTTGTTTTTGTAGGAGAAAGTTGACCTGCGTGAGTTCTCGCTAGGATCATGCCCTCCAAGTTTGGGTCTTCAAGGGGTGCGGTGGTCAACTTCTGGTGATCAGGTTTTGTTTTGTTTCACAATTGTTTTGAGCCTGTTTCCACATACCTAACAATTTTGTAAAGTATTCTGTTGGTATTTGACAGCGGATCTTGAACATGGGTTTTGATTGGGACACTAGTGACATGAGTATTTTGATGCTTGCCAAGCTTGCCAAGCCATTGATGGGAACTACCCGAATTATGATTAACAGTCTTCATATCAAGGGTGATGTATGTCAATAGGATCTATATTTCTTTAAGATTCTAAGGCACTAAGCTATATAAAATGAAACAACATATATCAAAACAAATAAGCAAGTTTGATTTTTGAAGCAAGTAATCACACTTATTACTATGAGAACTATAAAATACTTTGCCCGGATTTGAAGAAAATTCATTTCTAAACGCTTATGCCTTGTGTTTGTAGCCACTAATTATTAGTTAAATCATTTTTCTTTGCTAATCTAATCATTCACATTTTTATGCAGCTCCTCATTACACCAATTCTAGATGGAAAAGCCCTTCTGTATTCATTTTCATCAAAACCTGAGGTGAGAATTGGAATTGCGTTTGGAAGTGGCGGAACAGAGGTGCCTGGTGTTTCTTCTTGGCTGGTGCGTCTTGGAGAATTTATTTTTGAAAAAGCTAATGTTTATCATTTCTGGCATAATTCAATCCATTTTGAAATAATTAAATCAAGATGATTCTATATTCATTTTTGGCTTAGTTCATTTCAATTTTCACCGCGGGCTCAGACTTTGAATGTGCTATGTGAATTTAAGTCTCTTTCTTTAACCTTCTGTCTTACTTTCCTCCAATGGAGTACGATATTTCATTCCAATTGCACTTTTCCTTTTATACAGGAGAAACTTTTTACCGACACTTTGCTTAAAACCATGGTGGAACCTCGGCGCCGATGCTTCTCTTTGCCGGCAGTGAATTTAAGGAAAAGAGTTGTTGGAGGCATTATATATGTTACAGTGATTTCAGCCAACAAACTTTCTAGGAGTTGCTTTAAGGGAAGCCCATCTTTGAGGCAGCAAAATGGCTGCTTGGAAGAAAAATTGGATGACAAGGACCTGCAGACATTTGTGGAAGTAGAAGCAGAGGAATTGACAAGGAGGACAGGTGTGAGCCGAGGTTCAACACCAACATGGGATGCAACGTTTAATATGGTATTACATGACAGTACAGGAATTGTTCGCTTTAATCTTTATGAGTGCCTTCCCAGCAGTGTGAAGTATGACTACCTAGCAAGTTGTGAAATCAAGGTATTGTCATTGATGTTAATATATACAAGCAGAAAATTGTTTACTTTATCTCATTGCAGCAATTGCTTATCTATCTTTAAGCCTCACTGATGCTTTGTGTTTGAGAAGATGAGGCATGTTGAAGATGATTCGACAATAATGTGGGCAACTGGGCCGAACTCTGGTGTCATAGCAACACATGCAAAAGATTGTGGAGATGAAATCGAAATGACTGTTCCATTTGAGGGGTCCAACTCTGGAGAGGTACATTATCTATGGCTAGTAAATTAGCATCCACTTGCTTTGCTTTTTCTTTGTTGTGTAAAACGATAGTATTTCCAGGCAGGCTTTTTTGAAGTGGATACTTTGAAATTAGAATTGTAAAAGTAGTTATAGGAGATATTAGAGAGAGTGGCATTTTTGGAATAGGATAAGGACACCAAATGGGAGAGTACTCTTTATAATATGTACGTATAGATGTATAGACAAATGGGAGAATCCCCTTTAATAATATGTATAAATGTATGGATGTATAGATAATGAAATGATTGCTTCCTGCCTCTGTCTAACATTATTCTCTGATTAAAATAAAAAGGAAAATAAAATTGAATGTGAATGGAATGTTTAACTCATCATACCTCTCATCCATTTTCAGTTGAAGGTGAGAATTGTAGTAAAAGAATGGCAATTTGCTGATGGTTCACATAGCTTGAACAGCCTCAGTACTAGCTCTCAGCCACCACTAAGTGAATCATCAAATCTGCAGTCAAAAACTGGAAGGAAACTTAGGATAACTGTTGTTGAAGCAAAAGATCTAGCTACAAAAGACAAATTTGGAAAAGTTGATACATATGTCAAACTGCAGTATGAAAAGGTGAGTGAAACTGATTGTCAAACTGTTGTAGAGATTGGAATAACACGTTTCTCAATAGGATGCTTACTTGTAGTTGTACTATAATGAATAATGATTTAAACTCTTGAAGCACACTTTCCCTTTCTTGTGTGCAATTTGTGGAAAGAGAACTTGTGCAAATAGAATATTTGTTTACTTTAAGCATAATCGATGCAAATTGCAATGCCGTTTGAAAATAACTCACTATCTGATTTGGTTGTTAATACTCTTTCAGACTATCCAGAAAACCATGAATGCTCAAACTCCAAATCCTATTTGGAATCAATCATTTGAATTTGATGAGACGGGTGGTGATGAATACCTAAATGTAAAGTGCTTTACTAATGAAGTTTTTGGAGATGAAAATATTGGTAGTGCTCATGTAAATTTGGAGGGACTAGTAGACGGCTCAGTCAAGGATGTGTGGATCCCTCTGGAAGGAGCGAGTTCTGGCGAGTTAAGACTTAAGATAGAAGTAGTTAAGGTGAATGACCAAGAAGGATCAAGGGTATGTGTCCTCAACAGGGGCTGGGGAATGAAGCACAAAGCAATAACTTATTATAATATGATGCTATCACTTCAGTTATTTTTACCCATGTCAAATTTTCACCTAACTTTGATATCATGCATTGCTCCTTCAAAATGAACAGGATACAGCTTCGAGCTCACACAAAGGTTGGATAGAACTAGTTGTGATTGAAGCAAGGGATCTTATTGCTGCTGATCTTAGAGGGACAAGTGATCCTTATGTGAGGGTAGACTATGGAAACTTGAAGAAAAGGACAAAGGTTAAGACCTAGAATCCTTAATTTGCAGTAACAACACTTGATAACACATACTCATATTTCTACTAAATATTTGTGAAGTGTAATCTCCAAGCCTTTCATTGTTTCATTCACGTGTTATGCCCCCTGTTCTTTCTTGCTTATGTCATTTTTCCATGGCATTTTTATGCTGATTTTATCTGACATTGTGTGGTAGGTTATTCCCAAGACTTTGAATCCTCAATGGAACCAGACCTTAGACTTCCTGGACGATGGCAGTCTCCTTGTACTGCGTGTTAAGGACCATAATGCTTTACTGCCCACATCAAGCATCGGTGAATGTGTTGTGGAATATCAAATGTTGCCTCCAAACCAGATGGTTGACAAGTGGATACCTCTCCAAGGGGTGAAAAGTGGCGAGATCCACATCCAAATTACAAGAAATGTCCCTGAGATGAAAATGAGACAAGTTGTGGATTCTGAACCTTCGTTAAGCACATTGCACCAAATTCCTACCCAGGTTAGATCTCTTGCATAATTTTAGCAATTCCAATCAGAAGCTGTCTCCTGTTTCCATTTTCCCTTAACAAACTGTTGAAATTGAATATGGTCAGATGAAAGAGATGATGATGAAGTTTCGATCGTTAATAGATGACGGAAATGTTGAAGGACTGTCTAGGATTTTGAGTGAGCTAGAAACTCTGGAGGACACTCAGGAAGGATATATAGCGCAGCTGGAGACACAGCAAATGATGCTTCTCAGCAAAATAAAGGAATTAGGACAGCAGATCATCAATTCTTCTCCATCCCTTCAGAATTAACTAAGTAGTCCTCCAATCCATTCAAGTATATTGCTTCAATGAATCATCATAGATAGATTAATGTTGATGTGTACATGTGTATCAGAGTTCCGCCTACTACTAACTATGGATTAAGACAATCTGCTGTATAACACTTACTCCGTCAATAAAATCTTATTAATGTAAGAGACCTACTACACATACAAGTCTTTTTGACATACAAGTTTATACAAGTTAATCCTAATTGAATAAAATCCACTTTATAATGCAAGGAAGGAGAGGAAGAGTTTTGAATTATATAAAACTTATTAATACACATACATAAAAAATTTTTAAAAAATACAATATAAATAACTTGTATGGACTTGTATGTGTAAATGACTTGTATGTAGAGAATAATCCTTAATGTAAAAGTTATTATTATTATTATTTTTGTTTTATTATATAACACAGGAAATGAAAATGCATCAAAACAAATTCCAAAGGTAGCGCAGAGAAATGCTGGGTAGATGCGAATATGGCATTTCGGAACAGTACTGCGAAGTTATCGGAACTTCCTCTGAGTCTCAGGACCTCATTCTTGTGCACAACTGCTTCGCATTCTTATCAACTGAGCACTCTGAGGCCTTTCTCTATCACCGCCAAAATTGCCCAACCCAAACGACTCTCCAAAGCTCTTCCTTGCCATTTTGCTTTAGGTAATGTTATTCTACCACGGTAAATGGTAATGTATTAAATTCATTATCCTTTTACTTACATTACATGAATCTTTTGTTGAACCTTGTAAAGGTAGAAACCGAAATCTCCAAGGTCTCGCAGTTGCTATTCTGAAGCTCTGGGAGAAAAGCTTAGTTGTGAAGATTGCTGTTAAGCGTGGTATCCTGAATACAAACAATGAACTAATGGCTGAGGAGCTCAAGGTATGTTATATGTAGCTTTGGTTATAGTCCTAGTCATTGTTCAATGGAGCATGATGATAAATCTTTTGTTTTTATTTCCTGGTTCAGAAATTAATGGGAGGTACCTTGTTGATAAGAAATAAATATTTCATTGTAATGTATAGCGGGAAGGACTTTGTCCCGACTAGTGTCGCTACTGTTTTAGTTGAAAGACAAGAAATGACAAAACAAGTAGTAGATGATAAGGAGAAGGCACGGTGCAGAGCCATTGATGTAACTCAATCGGGGGCAGATGAAGCAACGACACAAGTAGGATCGTTGGCTGAGTTCTATGAGGCTCAGACATGCTGGGGAAGGGATATATCTGCCAAAGAATGCGAGAAGACGATCAAAGAGTCTGCAAAAGCCAAGAACATTAGGCTTTTCAGAAAAGTTGAACGTAAACTGGCTCTTGCAAATCTCAAATCCTTTTTATTGTTAAAGATTATATGCTTGAGATTTTTTATTTTTCATTTATTTATTATTATTGGTAATTATTATTATTGTTACAATCTGAACAGGCCCAGACCAAAAGGCTTAGAGCAGAAAATCTTTTAGCCAAAATAGAAGTTTCCTTGGTTCCAGCTGATCCTGATTGTGATCAGGAAACAATATCAGAAGAAGAACGTGCTATGTTCCGCAGGGTTGGTCGAATTATGAAGCCATACTTGCCACTTGGTGGGTAATTTTCAGCTGTATGAAAGTTGCTATATCATAATGGTGCATTACCTAACAACTACTCATCATGATAATCTTCAGGTATAGGTGGAGTTTTTGATGGTGTCATTGAGAATATGCATTTGAATTGGAGACATCGTGAGCTTGTTAAATGAAAGTGGTGGAATACTAGTGTCGATAGATAGACTTCCAAAAGGATGTTGTCTTATTTACCACCGTGGGAAGAATTATAGGTGCCCCGTTACCATAAAGCCAAGAAACCTTCTAACAAAGGCAGAGGCATTAAAGCGTTCAATTGCCATGCAGCGCCACGAGGTTCCAAATTTTTATGTCAATGGCAAATCTGTAGATTTTCTTCTATATCTTTCATGTCTCAATCGATCTGGACGACATGCCGTTGTATGCAGCGAGGTAGTGCTAGGTATCAAGTCTGCGTATATGCGGAATAAAATTGCTGCGTTCCGCTTTATTCAATTTTAGAGGGAGACATGACATGCCTACGGAATCCCTCACCAATCAAAATCTATCACTGCGATCTCTCTGTAAATATCCAATTTAATGAGAGGCAATGCAATTGTGGCTCCCCGTCCTTTTTTTGATAAAGTTTTTATTTTTTAAAATAATTTATAAAAATTATCTTTTAAAAGATAATTTTTAAAAAATTATAGTACTTGTATTTGATAAAATTAAATTAAAAATAATTTTTAATAAATATAAACATCATAATTATATTTGATAAAATAATTCTTAAAATTAAAAAGGACTATAATAAATATAAATATAAAAATTAAATTAAGTCCCTATAGTTTTACCGAATTTTTAATTAAGTCCTTATATTTTTTTTCTTTTCAATTGGGTCCTGTATGTTAATTTTTTTTCAATTAAGTCCCTACCGTGAGAATAACGTTTAAGATAAAGAATATTCTTGAATCTTGATAAAAAATGAATATTCTTGTTATTTAGTTGGAGTAGCTAGCTGAACAAACATTAATTTTTTCAAAATACCAAAAGCACCCCTTGCATTTTATCCCAAAAAAAAAAACCCTTAAGTTGCTCTCTGGAGATCGCGTCCATTGCCGTCTTCTGCGTCGGTCTGTCGTTGTCATCCGTCTCTGGCGTCATGTGCAACGGACGCTTGGTGGTCTGCTGTCCATCACCTCCTTCTCTGCTTTGTTCTGTTTGGAGGTCTTCTGCGTCGTTTGTCCGTCCAAGACGTCGCCGTCCCTCGCGGTGCTTCGCCTCGCCTGACGTTGCTGCGCCGCACGGAGCCGAGCCCCGCAGCGCCTGGCCTCCCGTCCTCGCGTTGTGCCTCTGCTCGATCTCAATCTCTCTGTACTCGAACTATCTGTAAACAGATGACAAAAAAAAAGCCTCTTTTTTCAGTTTTAAAACTTGATGTTTATGTTTATTTTATTTTTTTTAAAATATGACATTGGTTGAGTATCTATTTGTTGAATTGATTTCTGGATTATTTTGATATAATGGTTTATTTAGGGTTTACAATATGGATATTTATATGCAGAAATTTTGTTAATTGGTGAATTGACATATAAATTAATTTTGCTGATGATGAATTTGGTTTATTCTTTATTGTTGATTGTTGTTGCTGTGATGATACTGTTTTATTAGGATTCTGTTTCTCTTTTTTTTTTTTTAATGTAGTGATGGGGATTTGGATTTTACCATAGACATACATCATGGTGGCAAGTTTCATGATATAGGCCATGGATTAGAATATTTGTGCAAGGAAAGTGGAAGAACATTCTTAAAGATCCCCAATTCGCACCCTTTCTCACTTCTCGTTACAAAATTTTTCTAAGTAGCCTTTTCAATTTCGTGTCTTTAGGGTCTTAAATTTCACTGCAATGTGCCTAATTTCCCTTCGTGTATTTTGTTTTCTGGATAAATGATAAAATTTGAATGGAAGAAAACTGAGTTAAGGATTTAGGGTTTTTAATTTTTGTTCTTTTGTGGTAATTTAGGATAAATGGCGAAATTTGAGCGTTAGCAATGACACTCAAAAGTCCAAAAAAAAAAAATCTAAGGTTCCTAGAATCAAGGCTGCAGCCCTGCTAGTGCTACCCTAGTTGCTGTTGGTAATGTCATTGTTGTTTTTGGGGAAGATGCTATTCCTGTCACCACTATGATTCATCAACCTGATCTTTCTGTTACTATGAGTGATTCCTCTCAAAATGACAAAAATGCTAAGAATCCTCCTGGGTATGCAAATTGATGTCACTAGTTCTACATGGATTATTGCAATTAAATGATGTGGATTAGGATTGTAGTTGTGGTTAAAAATGTTGTATGTCTCAATCAAATAAAAAGGTATTTTGTTACTTTTGAATTATTTCGAGACTTGGTTGCTTTTGTTTATCTTCTCTCTAGGTACGATGCAATGGTTTTAGAAGCGTTGTCAGTTCTGAAAAATGCTAATGGATCTAACCTGAATGCCATTGTTAACTTTTTTGAGGTAAGATTATTCATTGTTTTTTTATCATAATAGTTTCAATACATCCATGGTTGATTGAAATGTTGTGTATCTGAGATTATATGTTATATAGGTATTGCATGTAAAAGCTGCTAATAGAAATGTGTTAACTATAGTTATGCATTTTTTATTTTTAGTGATCGTATATGGAGGTGTATATGGAAGTGCCCGAAGAATCCCAAAGAGATGAATGGATTTCACAAAGATGATTTTACTCCGATTTTTTTTGTTTCGAAAGCAGGTTACCATGTTTTGATTGAAGTTTTTGGTGAAAAGGACTATCTTGTTGGGACACCTGATGAACTCAAGTCTGCTCTTTTAGAATCTTTCTCGGCTTGGAAATCGGTCGTTATCAATGTTATTGTTAATCTTATACTAGTTCAAAGTGTGGGAGACTACCACACAAAAACTTATTTCTAAATTATCTATATTACATTGAAAACTACGTTTTCTATGGTTTTCGTTTTTAGGTTTCAAATTTCAATAACACAAATTACATAGTATTGTGATTTTCTATGGTGTACCATGATATGATAAAGATATAAATTATATTCCATAAATCCACACAAATGTAAAATATTACATGAATATAATGAATACTTAAATGATGAAAACTGAATTTTACATATACTTATTACTACTATTTCTATTTCATTTTATCCCTTCCTTTTTTGTATGTTCTTAAGATAAGATATTTTGAAAGTAAAAAAAAAGTATTTTTGGTATAATTTGTATATAAATAAGCAAAAGAATGATAGTGGCAAAATAAAAGGAATTATAGGAATATTTTTCATGTCGTAAAATCATTGAATAGGGATTATAGGAATATCTTTATTGAATATTTTATAGTTTTACTAAATTTTCAATTAGGTTTTTATATTTTTTTTTCAATTGGGTCCCTAAGGGTATACAAATAATTTTACAATTCACTAACATTTTTTTAATGTTTAACGTTAACAGGGACTAAATTGAAAAAAAATTAATGTATAAGGACCCAATTGATAAGAAAAAAAAGTATAGGGACCTAATTGAAAATTTGGTGAAACTATAAGGACTTGTAGAGTAATTAAACCTAGAAATTAATCAATGTATAAATTTATATTAGAATTTTTTATTGATAAGTACATACTAATTTTAAAAAGTTTTACCTTAAATACTTTTAAAAGTACTCATGTCTTTTAGTTAGTGTTTGTTTTGAAGTATTAGGACAGAATCTGGCAGATTAGAACTCAGTATCATGTTTGTTAGTTCAGAAACTGGTATTAAAATTTTAGTCTAAATTTCAGTCTCTGTCTCCAAAATTTCAGTATTTCAGTATCTCCAAAAAGTAAAGACATAGATGATTGAAATTTTTAAAATAAGAGACTGAAACGTAAATAACATTTTATACTTAAAATACTCTAATTTCAATTAATTAATTTCAACTTTACCCTTTGTGCAAATTAAATTAGAGATTCATTCTTATTTCAATTTCTGTCTTTTATTTTACACAAAATACAATATTGAGACTTATTTCAGTCTCTGTCTCTCAGTTTTTATCTCTCAATTTCAATATCTATCTCTTAACTTTTGTATAAATACGTACTCTTTTTAATTTACCAAACATAAAATGAGATACTTATACTTTTTAAAAAGCACAAGCGCATTTTCAAAAAAATTATCATATCATTCTTTTTTTGGTCGTACATCCTAACACACATGCACACCCTTCCTTCCCTATGGGTTTCATATAACCATTTCTTAGTTATAGCTAGGTTTTGAAACGTGATGCATTTTCTAGCACGACATATTCAAACGCCATAAGACCAAGTCATGTAGTGCCTTAGTCTATCGTTTAAAGTTTAGAATTTTTTTTCCCACATATTATTCACTTTATTGTTTAGTACTTTTGCTCCTCAATCTAATTTTGATAGAAAATGATAAAAATGCAGGTGCTTACGTGAAGTTGATAACTGAGAGCTATTAAATGATTTGACTAAATTTTTATCTAAAAATTTTTAATTATCAACTTCACGTGAAGTTGACTGTACATGAGTTTTTACCATCTTCAAATATTAACATACATATTTGAATCTTTAAATAATAATAAGATGATGTGTTAAGATTTTTTATCATTACTTTGATTGATATACTAGTATAGTTCAATAGTTTACTTATTCACCTATTTTCCATCAATTTCCTTAGATGGATGACTTGAAACATACTTGTCAAATTAGATTAGACCAAATGATGTCGCTTTAATTTTGGCTCTAAATATTTAATGAAATGATGTCGTTAAACCTTAATAAAGCTTGAAACATTCCCACTTCAACATTTTAATTACTTCGTCTTTTTCTTTTCCACTCTAACTCTTTGCGTTTAAAATTCCCTCTATGGCTAGAAGATAGGATTTGTTTGTTGAATTAGTTACGATTTTTCGAGATTCTTGGTGTGGGTAGCATAAAAAAGAGGGCATAGAAACCAGTTTCATCCAATTAATTTGTTATCGTTTCAACCATTGTAGAAGGAGAGGGGGGATAAGTCACAACGGAGGGGCTGGCGTGGATGATCAGAGGTGTCAAAGAAGAGTAGAGGCATCAGTGTGCTAGCTATGGTGGTGCACTGCTTGCGATGCGTGCTGTCGACGATGTGCTGCTGTGATGGCAATGCAAGAGGATTAGACAAAGACGGTGGTGTACTGGTGTTGCCGTGTTGGGGTGCTGGCAATGGGATGTTGGCTGTCTGGAGCGGTGGAGAAGTGGATTGTGGAAGCGGACAAGGTGATTGTGGAAGCGAGCTAGGCCACATGCTTCTTGTAGGAGAGGTGACGAGGTAAGAGAGGGTGAGAAGTGAGTGAGGGCGTTGTTACTGGTAATGGTAGAGAGTATAGACCAGGGAGTTAGATATGACTTTTAGACTTAGGTAGTGTTGGAAGAGAGATTAGAGACTGAGAGTTAGAGACTAGAAGATAGAGATTAATTAAATTTTTATATTGTATATAATATAAAATATATAGGACTACGTTATTTTTTAGCAAGGTTTTGAGAATTGAACCGGTCATTGAACTGCTCTAGCTACTGGTTTATTGGTTTATAGGTTTAACTGGTTCGACCGTGGTTGAACTGAAAAACTGTTTTATAATAAAATAATAAATAAAATATAAATAAACACATTAAAATATAATTATAGTCTAATGTAAACTTTAAAATATCATTCAAATTAAAAGTACTACACAAACCAGAATGTTATAATCTCATTCAAATACAAATTCAAAAGTCAAAAAATAAAACAACCAATCAAACATAATATGGCAACATCAAAATGATCCAAGTTTGTCATCAATCATAAAAATCCTCCATAACTTGCTGCAGATTTGCGTCGTTGATATCATCACCTTCATTTCCACTACTTGGACCAGAAAAAGCAAGTGGTGCAGCATAAAATGTACTACTACTACCACCACCACCACTTTGATCTAAACCATCATCAATCTCATCTAACAAAATATAACACTTTTCAATAAATTAAAGATCAAAGCTATTGTAATTTATTATCTGATCAATAAACTATAATACTCATCAAGCAAGTCTTCAATATTACTTGGAAGATCAGGCACTTTTTCAACAACCTCTTCCGTCACCCAAAAGTCAACCATATCAATACTTTCAATATCAATTGGATCATATTGCACCTTTTGCTTTCTTTTTTTTTTTCTTTCTATCCTAACAAATTAAATACAATATATGATAAGCCTAGTGTATTAACTACACAAAATCTAATGATATGAAATGAAATGATGAAATATATATTACCTGGATATAAGACACAAATTATATGTAACATACACAATATCACTTAGCCTATCATGCTCCAATCTATTCCTTCTTTTTGTATGAATTTGATAAAAAAGACTCCAATTCCTTTCACACCCTGAAGAAGCAGACGCTTGGCTAAGAATGCGAACTGCCATGTTTTGTAGACATGGAACAGAACCACCAAACAACCTCCACCATTCATCTACAAGTTACAATCCCATAGCTCAAGTATTAGTTATCAAATTAAGGAAACAAAAACATAAAATAAGTAAATAACTAAATAAGTTATTATCAAACAGATATTATTACCAGGTTGAAGTTTTTTTGCAACTCGAAAAGCTTCAGGCCTATTAAAGCTTTCCTTTCGATCTTTATATAAGTGTATTTCTTTCATTGCCTCAACTGAATCTAAATTATCAACCTTGCAATGCAATGTAACAAGATCAAGTAAACCTCGCATGACATCAGGTGCTTCTCTATAATTTTCATCAAAAAAGCAAGCAGGATTCAAGAAATAAGTTGCTGCATGAAGATTTTTTTGAGTAAATTACCAATTATTCCCCCGATTTTGTAAAACGCTGATAATAATAACTCTAATATTTGTTAACGACAATTATACCCTTGAAAATTTAAAAAAGCGCAACAAATCTGCCCAACCGTGAAGAGAGCCCTTCTCCGTTAAATGGAGTTTGGTGATGTAGCAGACGGAATTCCAATGTGGCATCTGTTAAGGGCTTTAGTCCCGTTTCTCCTTTATCCCTAATTCATGAAACCTAATTGCCCAATTCGAAGTAAATGACCAGGCTAACCTTAAATGAAACACTCCATTTAACTATGACCATTTAGGACGTGGAAAACTGAAGAGTTTCTTAGTGTTGGTCTCTGTTTCTCTTCATCTTGTGTGTCTCTGCATTCGCCTCTTGGAATTGTTAACATCACATGCAATCTCACGTTTGGCATTGATACTCGGTGAAGAAATCTCCATTGAACAACGAAGGTTTCGATAAGTATCATATGTTTCTGTTCTTCTTATTATCAGTTCGTTAGGGTTTACATATTGTTGGTGATGAAGTGAATTTTTTTTTTTGAAATGGCGGTTCGATGATGGGGTGTCTTGATGTGTTGATTTATCTGATTGTGACTTATTTGATGATTTTTGTTAGATGGAAACTCATATCACGTTTGTATATCACCATCGGGGTTGGCTAGAGAAGGATGCGGATGGTGTGGTGAGGTATAACGGTGGTTTAGTGAGTATGATCGACAGGGTGCATGTTGATACATGTAATCTGTTCCTTGTTGAGGGTTTGTTTCTGGATTTAGGTTATACTAAGTATAATGAAGTGTATTGGTTGGAGCCAGGGATGGATTTAGCTAACGGGTTATGGGTGCTGAGAAGGGATGCCGATGTGGTTAAGTTGTGTGATGTTGCACTGAAGAATGAAAACAGGGTCCACTTGTATTTTGAGCATCCTATTGATGCCGATCCAGAGTTAGTTAATGAAGTTGAGAGACCTCCTTCAGAAAATCAGCAAAATCATGACGAGGATCTCCCACAGCATGAGGAACATGGAAGACCAGATGATATAGAAGTAGATGGAGCTTCTTCAAAAAATCAGAAAAATCATCAAGATGATCCCCCATAGTATGAGGAGCAACAGCAAAAGGAGGGTGAATCAATGTTGAGTAAAGGGGGGAATGATCAATCAGAGAAAGATGACGTAGCTACTGATAACGTACCCATTCAAACTCAAGCTGCAACAGTTGAAAATGAGGAATCCAATTTAGGAGACAACCATGAGACACATGTTGAAGGCGAAGAGGGGCAATCTCATCCTGAAAAAGCTGATGGCTGGAAAAGAAAATGCAAGAAGAAACATGGAAGGCCCCAACCATATGGTAGAGCGCAACCTGCCCCACAGAACAATGGTGACGAAAAATAGCTACAATTGAGTGTAAGACACAGATCCACTTTATTAACAAGCAAGAAACATAGCTACAACAATGTCAACATAACTTCCACAAAACAATAACACATAACATCCATTAATAAAAACTGTCCTGCATGCATCCCTTCTCCTATCTAACCAAAAAAATCACACTCATAATCAAACTCAGTACAATTCCACACAGAATGATGCATAGAAACAATTCAACTCTCTTCATGTACTCCATCATCATCTTTCCATCTCTGTGTATGGTCTCAGTCTCAACACTGGTAAATCTCCCTTTCAAGACTCCACATTCATTGCATACTAGTGTTCCATTCTTGGATAATTTCTCCAGCCCAACAGATTCCTCGTTGGTTTTGTCCATCCACTAAAAATAACGGCACCCAGTGTTCTTCGTCTGCCCAACACAAAAGTCATTCATCAAGCTCAATTCTCAATAGGGAAGGGGGAAAGATTTACCAGAAAAATTCATACATACCTTCCACAGAGGACACATAAAAAACCATCTCCCTGGGTTTCTTCTCGTCTTCGACTTCAATGCCACCACCTGAAGACGGCAGAAGCATGTCCCGTCATAGGGCTTGCTCCCGTGCTCTTCGAGCCCTTCAGAGCTACTATTTTTGATTGACTGTGTCCTTCGATTGTTATTGGACATGCTTCTGCTTCTGGTGAATTGGGAAAAATGTTAAGGTTTATCTTTCTGGTGAATTGGGAAAAACGTTCTCTTTCATCTCCATATAAAGGAGAAACGGGACTGAAACCCTTAATAGATGCCACGTTGGAATTCCGTCTGTCACATCACCAAGCTCCGTTTAACGGAGAAGGACTCTTTTCACGGTTCAGCAGATTTGTTGCGTTTTTAAAACTTTCGAGGGTATAATTGTTGTTAACAAATATTAGGGTTATTATTGTCAGTGTTTTACAAAATCGGGGTAATAATTGGTAATTTACTCAATTTTTTTTCAAATGTTTGTCCCATCTTGAGTTGATAATCTCTGTGTAAGGTTGATATGCAGTCTTACTATGCTTGAACATTTCTTTGATTCCATTTTCTGACCTCAACATACCTTCATAAACAATTCCCAGTGATGGTTTATCATCGGAATCTACCAAGCAGGATCAGTTTTCCCCCGAACATTAGAAGTTTGTGATTGACTTTCGTTAGATGCGGGAGGAAGAGAAGGTTCATTCAAAGCAGAATTATTTTTAGCATGATTATTCCTAGGTAGTTCTTGGTTGATACTTTCATCCATACCTAAACATTACCAGCAATCCAACAATGGTTTTTTTCAATTTCTATATTACAACAGCCCACTCCAACTCAATAATCTCAACTTTCAAGTTCACAACAAACAACATCCAAAATTTTTCAAAATTATTCACAATTATTCAACAAACAACAAAATCCAGTTCACTAAACAAAGTAAAATCAGTTCAGTAAACAACAATTATTAACCAAAGTTCACTATTCAGTTTAGCAGGATCAGTTGAATCAGTTCACAGTTTCACACTACACAGTTCAAAGAAAAATAAAATAGGGAGACAGAGTTCACAGTAACAGAGTTAACAGTTTCAGAGTTCATCTAAAAAAATTACCTGGAACTCTGGAAGCTCGAAGGCGCCTTCAACAGAACATGCAATAGGGAGAGTGTGAGACAGTGACGCCGAGTGACTAAGCAGTGGTGGAGCACCTTCGAAGGAACGACGGCTGCTGCGAGATTAGGTGGCTGTTCGAAGGAACCACGGCGGCGGCACGACGCGGTGGCCGGACAGAGGTGAGGGACGACGAGCTCGATGAGAACCCCTGTCGTGAGGGTCAGAGAGGCGTTCTCACCTCTGAAGCTCGACGAGGAGGGGGATTCAAGGAACGAATTTGGGATTTACTCGATTTAGGGCTAAGCAAAGCATGAAACGGCAACGTTTTGCTGCCCAGCCAAAAAACCGGTCGGGTCACGGTTCGGTTCGACCGACCGATAACCGGCCACTTCACTGGTTCAATCCCGGTTTTTAAATTCTACAGTTTTGTTGTTTAACCGATTCATTTTTCTGTGCAGTTCATGGTTCAACCGGTTTGACCGGCCAGTCCGAACCGGTTTTCAGAATCTTGTTTTTTAGTACTTATTTGGTGGGAGTAGATGCAGTGCTGTGGTGAGGGACGAAGGACCTGTTTAAATAGGTTAATAAGTAACTTTTTTATTTTTAATTTATAAAAATATATAATATTAATGTGTGGTACAATTTTTAAAATTAAATTATAATTTTTTATAAGAAGCTATTTAAGTGTTTATGGAGAAGTTAAAAAAAATGATTTCTCTCATAATAAAAAACTTTTGAGAAAATGATAAATAGGTCCTTGACCTCTTGGTTCGCCGACATTTAAGTCCCTAGAAATTTAAAAAAAATATTTAAGTTCCTAACATTTTCAAAACCTGGACATATCAATCTCTAGGTCTAAATGTCTCATTTTAAAAACTTTCCCATGTGTGCATCCGTATATCGGCCAAATCAGGACAACGGAAGCCACATTTGATTTTTCCATTGGGTTTGACAGACCCAAGTGAACAGAGAGATCGAGAGATCGATGTGTCTAGGTTTTGAGAAAGTCAGGAATTTAAATATATTTTTAAATCTTCTGGGACTTCAATGGGACTTCAATGTTCATGGGCCAAAAGGTCAAAGACCTATTGTCCTTTTCTTAAAGCTTTTTATCACAATTCTTTTAAAATAAGTACTTTTAGAACTAAAAAACCAAACACAAACTATTTTTTAATATAAGCATTTATTATTTAAACTATTTTTTTAATATAAGTTTAATTAAACTATTTATCCAAACTGGATCTAAAAGTTGAATGGAGGTTTTGAAAAATTAAATAAAATATTTTTAAAAATAAATGTTATTAAAATTTTAGTGTTCGTCTCTAGAAATTTCAATCTTCATTGTTGTTGTAACACCCTCACTATCAGAAGTCACGCTTCCGGATGCGCTACTCTGATAACAAGAAGTATTACGACTATTTTACATACTAAATATTAAAATAGGAGCCTATGACTCGACATTGTATCGCTGATTTCTTTGAAAAACCAGAAATAAATACTTTATGTTAAGAAAAATACAAACAGGCATAGATTCATATACAAGACTGCTTACATAATATTTCAATATATTATACATATAAAACATATAATTCATATCCCTCTTACAAACTTGTAATAACAAAGACGAGGGAAGAAAATAATCTAATTAATACAACAGCATATAAACCAAACGCAGTATAACTCTTCTTAATGCTTCTTCATTTGGTTCCTGAAAAGGTAAAGCTGTAGGGGGTGAGAACCTAACCACATGGTCTCACCACGGAGTTTCAAAGTTGTCATAAGAAGATATTTAATAAGAAAACTGTTTTTAAGCTTAGCGATTATCATTGGCTTATGAATCTTTTAAAACCAATACGAAATCGTTCAAAACTTTTTTAAAGAAACAATGTTTAATCCTTCATAAGTCTGAAACCTTTCCTTTCGTATAAGAAAAACTCAATCAAAAACTAACCACGCAATCAAACAACACAGTCATTAATTTAGCACCAAAGTTCATTCTCAAATGTAGCACGCCAGGACAAACACAGGCAACACAGACAAGGAAAGCACAAGTAGGTAGCAGTTATAGCAAATAGTTCAAGTAGCAGTTAAGAACAGTTTAGCAATTAGGCAAACCAAAACAAGTTCAAACCCAAGCAAAGCATACAAATACATATGATGCATGCCTGTCCTACGGCTGATGAGGCTCATCTGTCGGTTATCCAGCCAACCCGACAAGTCTGAATTGTCCTTAGACTGTCCCCCGACGTGCATCCCCAAGAGTCTATGCACAGCTTTTTCTCAAATAATCAATATTGCTCAATGGGGGTAACATTTCCGGGAATTTATATAGTGCCCGGTCACACTTACGTCATAGGGTCAACAGAGTATCGAGTTTTCAACCCGGTACACGTGATGGCAAGCCACGGCACTTAATCCAGAGAACCTCGTATCTAAGATATTTCAAATTCATAAGCCATATAAATAATTCATTCATCATTCATCAATATCTTAGCCATTCTCAATATCATCATCATTCGTCAATCCATATCCCATTTCCAAATTCATTCAAAAATCATATTTCAAATCAATCCTCATCATCCTTCTTTCCGTTAATCAACAATCTCAAACCAAAACATAATTCTTTCTTTGATAAATAAAGTAATCTTAAACCACATAATGCTTAAAATTAAACCTTTTTAAAATAACTACTTCAAATGAAACTTCTAATTTTATAAAATTTCGGCAGTATCTCCTCTAAAACTCGGAATCTGCCACCCTTTTCGGGTTCCAACAAAACCATTTCTCAAACTCCTTTCAATTCAATTTCAAAATCAGAGCAATTTCAATATCTCAGATCATTTTCAATTTAAACTCATTTTTCAACAAATCAAGCTTATTTCTAATATTATAATCCTTTCCAGATCTCAATTCATTTCCAACAAAGCCAACCAACATTTACTCAAACCCTTTTCAATGGTTTCAAATCCGAGTCATTCACAAATCTCAAGCTGTTTTCCAAACCCAAATTAACTCTAACATCAAATCATTTTCCAATTCTCAAATTATACTTGATAAACATTCAAATCAGATTTTCAAATTAATCTTCCACTCACTATCTCAATACCAACTCAATATTCAGAAATAGCCACAGTCAAGTAAGCAATCACATTCATTCAAGGCAATTCAGTTCAATTCATAAGACTCCGTAATCACTAAAAATATTTATTTGCTTAAATATCAATTTATAACAACTCTTAAGAATAAAAATGAGTTTAATGAAAACGCCCCTACCTCGATTAGTCGCAAGTTGCATAATTAAACCCATTGAATCCTTATTCTCATGCTAATCGGCAGCAGCCGCAGAAATTCCGATAACCACATATTTGTCATAATTTAGAATTAACACGGAATGGATATTGAGCGATATTAGAACATAATTGATAATAGAATATTGGGATAAATAAGAACAAAACCGAATAATCTCACCACGATAAATAGAATAGAGCGACACAGTAGCAGCTTCCAAATTGACCGGACAGCAGCTCTAATAGCGGCCGGAAGCTCTGATGGTTCTGTAGCAACCTTAATTTCGACGCACAAATACCGGAACCCAAACCTAAGGTACCCACATCTCAGAATCTCCAACAGATTACAATAGAACACTGATTTCAAGAAGTTTCGGAAACAAAGTGCTTACCAAGAAGACAAGGGTTTCGGCGGCAACTCCAGTAGCTACCTCTAGTGGCGGCGGCAGCTGAATAACTCACAATAACAACTTCATTCAACATAAACACTCCCTCACAACAGCAATGGAACAACTTAAGCGTACAAAAGGAGATCAGAAATAAGGGTAAGGCTCACCAGAACAGTAGCGGCTTCAACGGTGGTTCTCCGGCAACAACGGCGCCGTTTTCTGGCAATAGAGGCACGACTACAACAACGGTGGTGACAGAACAGCAACTCCAAAAACCCAACCACTGAACCAATCTTCACCAAATTCCAAACCTTGATTTTGGAAAACCCCAATCCACGGACCTTCCTCATCAAACCCCGATGACACCGTGCAACTCATCGGCGTCCATGGCAGCGGCGGAGATGAAGCACGGCAGTGAGCTGCTATGTACATCGCATCTTTTTCCTCTCTCCTTCGTCCAACGGCAGCAGCGACGGCAAGGGTTCTGGCGGCGACGAGCACGAGCAACGGCGAGTCAAGCTTCACGGACGACGCGGTTCCCTCCTCCTTCGCGGCCTGCTCTCTCGCCTCAGATCTGATCCGCAACGGCGACGGTGAAGACCTCGACGGTGAGGACGGCGAGGGCTGGACGCAGGCTTCGAAGCCTCCTCGGCACTGCTCTCTCTCTCCTCTTCGTCGGCGACGTGGCGGTGGTACACGACGGTGGCGTACGCAGACAGCCTCCCCGGCGCTCACTTCCTCCCTCTCCTTCCTCGCCTTTCCTTCTTTCTTTTTCTTTCTTTATTTTTCTTCTTTGTTTTCTGAAGCAATATATTTAGGTTAGGTTTGGGGAAGGGAAGGAAGTGGGGTAGAGGGTTAAGATTAGGGTAGTTTAGGTCATTTTAATAAAATTAAGGGTATAGAGTATTAATTAAAAACCTAATTTCATCTATTAAAATTATTTTAAAAATATCATTTGATTATTAATTTACTAATTGACTTTTAATCGAATAGTTTAATTTAAAATTAAAGATACAACAACAACAACAACAATAACAACAACAACAACAACAACAACAAAGTCTTATCCCACTAAGTGGGGTCGGCTACATGAATCAAACGACGCCATTGTGCTATGTCATGTATCATGTCTACAAAGAGACCGTTTACATGTAGATCTCGTTTGAACACCTCATGGATGGTCTTCTTAGGTCTTTCTCTGCCTTTCGCCCTTTGTCCATCTTCCATCTCATCCACCCTCCTGACTGGATGTTCTATCGGTCTTCTTCTCACATGTCCAAACCACCTGAGACGCGATTCAACCATCTTTTCCACAATGGGTGCTACTCCAACTCTCTTCCTTATATCTTCATTCCTTATTTTATCCAATCGCGTATAACCACTCATCCATCTCAACATCTTCATCTCTGCCACACTCAGCTTATGTTCGTGCTCCTTTTAGCCGCCCAACACTCCGTACCATAAAGCATAGCCGGTCTTATAGCGGTGCGATAGAATTTACCTTTAAGTTTTAAAAACACTTTTTTGTCGCATATAAAGCCAGATGCACTCCACCATTTTGACCAACCTGCTTGAATCCTATGATTTACATCCTGTTCAATCTCTCCATTATCCTGTATAATGCATCCAAGATACTTAAAACTTTTAACTTGTCGTAGGATGTTTTCTCCAATCTTCACCTCTATATTAGTGTTTTCTCTTCTCAGACTGAACTTACATTCCATATATTTAAAATTAAAGATAATATAATTAATTTTCTTTATTAATCAAATTAAAGTATTAAATTCTAGAATCTCTATTATTTAACTAAATTGTATAAAATTCTTATTCTTTTGCAACTGTTAAGCTGTATAATTTAAATATAGAAAATTATTCAATAATTATAAAATTAAGTAAAATTTCTAATTAATTATCAAAACCTAATTTAATTAGCTTTAATAAAATAATTTCTGAAAATAAAATTTCTAATGAATAAATGAATTAAAATTAATTCACAGTAAGATTTACTTGAAAATTCTGGATCTTACAGTTGTCACTTTCTAGAGATAGTAAAAATGACTGAAATTTTAGTTTGAATCTCTGATCTTTTTTCTCAATATTAAATTTTATTTCTCCGGCCTTAATTTTAGTCTTTAAAAACAAATACTAGCTTAGTATTAAATTTGGATAAAAGGGTTTTTTTTTTTTGGTCAGGGGATAAATAGGTTAAAAAAACAAAATAGGCAAGCGCCCACTGGGCTTTCCCGTCTCCCCTTGCTGGGTTAGGCGGACATGCTGTTTTTGGTGGTAGTAAAAGTCTAGTCCCGCTTGCCTTTTCCCACGAGTTAAGCGAGCGGGTTACCACTTGTTTGTCACCCCTAATTCTTGGCACAGGGTGTATTCTAGTTCACAATATTTGAAGGAGGGAGCAATAGTTCTTCACCAAATCCAGTCACTTACAGATAAGTATGGAATAGAAAAAGTAAATATTTTTCATCCTTTCCAAAGACAATGTATGCCTCACTCCGGTTTGTCATTCAATATTATATATGTGTAGGTTGATTTAATGATTTTGGAAGTAGATTATCTACTGGGATTTTTGTTTCTTCTATGGGTGTGGGGAGGGTTCGATGTGGTTTGACATGCTCTGTCTTTGTAGTTAGAACATAGACATTTTTTTTTTTTGTTTCCGATCATAGACATTTTCTAAATGAGATTTTAATTTTGTTTGGGCTCGTTAGATGGGCTTTACTAAAATGTTTGGGCATTTTAGTTTTCGATAATTAACTCTAGACATAAACTAGAATATGTTGCAAGGACAATTCGAGTTTAATTAAAAAAAACACAACAAAAAAAATTTATTTTAATCTTTGTTAATTAAAAATTAAGAAAATGAGTTTAATTTTGATGCATAGAGTATAAAGTCTTTTTTATACAATAATTATCTAATTAAATTTATATATAAATAATTTTTAAAAATATTATTTTAAAAATTAGTTGACCGTATAAAATATCTATAGAGGATGAAAAATTACATTCTAAACAAAGAAAATTATTTTTCGTTTTCTTGATATTCATAGGTTATTCGCTCGTCTGCCCACAATTCTTGCTTCTTTTTCGAGTAATAATGCTACTTAGCATGCATAAACCTTGTTATTTGTATACTATGAAAAATGTTAGACAACAGCATATGCAAGTAAATTTTTTGTTCATATATGATGTATAGTTCATTTACAGATGCCAGTAATGCAATTGTAATATAAATTTATGATGCACATATACTGATACAGACACAAAATATGATACGACATGAGATATTCGGACACACAAATTTAAAATTTTTATAAGACATGGAAATACGACATATATATAAAAAGTAATGTTACACATCCAAATCTTTTTATAAACTAAGTTCAACCAAGTTAAAAAATAAGACTTGAAATAATGTTAGGTATAACAAGTTTTTGTTATTTTAGACCAACTTGGTTGGACTTGGTTAAGAAAAAGACTTGGATGTGTAGCATTATTCATATATATAATATAAAGTATTTTTTAGATAAATTATAATAATATTTTGGTATTTTATTGATATTAAGATATAAATTAGATTTTTAATATCTTTTTTTAATTATATAAAGTATGAAAATATTTTTTTCTTTTAATAATTAATCATATAGCACTACAAAAAAACATTGAATACTCTCTCTCTCTTCCCCCAACAACCCCCTGATAAACTACTATTTTATGATTTATCTTGTGCTAAATTGAGTAGATTTTATTAATTATTCGCACACTTATTCATACAAACTACATGGTTTTACGAATCCTTCCTAATTTTGTTCCATGGTTAAAAACTTGCTTCCTAAGCCTTTAAATTGTTAATTTTTAATTCTTGTTTATTACCATTTGATGCCGTGATGTGTTCGTGAAGTGTTTTCAAGTTTACAGGGCATGAATGACTTAAAGGATGAAGAGGAGGCATATTAAAGTGGAAGGAACACAACAAACTAAGGAGCTGAGCAACGAGGATCGACGCACACGCATGGCTGACGCATGCGCGTGAATTGGCGCATCGTACATCTACGCGTACGCGTGACTGACGCGTACGCGTGACAAGCGCAGAAGACCAGCGACGCGTACGTATGGCCGACGCATACGCGTGACAGAGCATTACGTGCTGCATTCATCAGAACTCGCTGGGGGCAATTTCTAAGCTGTTTTGGACCCAGTTTTCAGTCCAAAAACACAGACTAGAGGCAGGGGGCAACCGGAGACTCAACACACATTCACTTTCACTTAGTTTTAGTTTTAGTTTTGAATTTTAGAGAGAAAAACACTACTCCTAGGCTTCTTAGCATTCTTAGTTTTTGCTTTTGGATTGGATATTGAGAGAGCTACTACTACCTTCGATTGAAGTCTTCATCATTATAGTTTGCTTTTCTATCACTCTACTCTTTTGTTTTCCATTTAATTGCCTATGGTCATATTTGGATATTGTTAATTTTGAATTTATTAATGCAATGAACTATATTTATATTTAATTCGATTACTTGTTTGATTTCTTTCAATTAATTATCAGCTCCAAATTTGTTTTTATTAATTTAATTTTAATTACCATGTCTCCTATCTACTCCCTTTACATGTTTGAGAAAATGGCATTCATGTTAATAGAGTAGAGCTCCCAACTTGACTTTGGAGTTGATTAATTGGAAACCCTTGAGTTTTAGGAGATATTTCTGCTTTTTATCTCGTCACTAGTCAAGAGACTTTTCTTTTTGTCTCGTAACCAGTGAGGAGATATTTTTCAATTTTGTCTCCTACGAATAGAATCAGAAATTGAGTAGAATAGAAAGAGAGAATCACACCCAGAAGTATCCTGGTTCAGCTGCTAAGTGCAATGCAGCCTACATCCAGTCTCCATCACAACAATGATGAAATTTCACTATAATCAAGCAGATTACAGATACTAATTCTCCCTAGGAACTACCCTTCCTATCCGAGACAAGTCCAGAATCTAACCCTAATCCTGAACTTGACTTGGTCATCTGCCAAGCTTTCAACAACTAAGTGCTAACCCAACTTGCAAGGGGATCCCCTCAGGATCATGACAACAAAACAGAAATACATACAAAGAATTTCTAAGATAATAATGGCTTTTTCTTTAACTTTCTGCCTTTTTCCATTCATTGGCTTTTTCTTACAAAACCTCACATTTTACCTTTTACCAATGAAATACAGACATACTCACTGAGAAAAAGAAATATTCAATGAAAGCCATGAAGGAGAAGAATAAACAGCTCAAAGAGCTATGGGAACCTAAACGTGTGCTCTCACTCCTTGTCTCAAGCCTTGGCCGTTCATCCTTATTATAGAAGGGGAAGCTTCCAAGGTTGAAACGGTTCAACCGAGCTAACTTCTTCTTCTTCTTCTTCAACTTCAAAATCGGTTCATACAGAGAGAGAAGAGGAAATCGAATGCAAAATCCAACATGCAATTACCTCACTCTCATCCCATCTTATCAAGCTTCATCAATCTGAGCCTTCCATCTTGACTTGGTCCCCAAGAAGGATTTCTGACCCTTGATGAACCTTTGATCCTTGACAGCTCCATCTGTTCTATCTTCTGCTTCTTTTCCACGTAGCTACAGTAGCTACCTCCTGTGATGGATGAACAAAAGTAGAGACGAGCCATACCCCAGGGATCTTCTTCTCTGACCGAAACGGATTTCTTCTACTTTAAGCATGGAAATCTTGAAGCTTCTTCTTCACATCTTGCCTTTAGTAGAAAAGATCTCAGTCACGCCATGCTTTGGATCTTCTTTTTGCAAGGACCATCATCACCTTGGCCTCTTGCTTGCTTCTAGTTTCTCTGCTTCTACTTCTAATAACTTCTTCCATTTTCTTTCCCTGATGGAAGTGACAATCTAAAAGCAAGAGAGAGAAGAGAGAGACGAAATAAAAGCTTTCAATGAGAGTAAAGAAGGAAATTAAAATGAGTTAATTATCCATTTTCTTCCCCATGTCTTGTAACGTGTGAAATCAATTAATGCCATCAAATCAATTTCAACTTTCTCTTTCCTGTTTTCAAGGTATTAAAACTAGTTAATTGAATTTGAAATCCATCATCCATTGAGAAAGGCATCCGTGGAATGCATGCTTTTAATTCAATTAAAATTTGAATTCCATCAAGGCAAATGGATGACCGAAACATCATGCTCTATTTCCTTTCTCTTTTCTTTGATTTCAGACCAAGGCTTGTTGGTCTCAAAAATTAATTTAGGCTAATCATATAATACTTGGCCTAAATACCAATTGCAAAAATAATTCAGCCACAATGCTTAGAATTCTTTTTGTACCCAGGCTGAATATTATCATCACATTGGGCTTGTGTATTTTTCGGCTCAATAACAAACCTGCATTTCTCAACAAAATTGTTAAACAACCAATTAATTATAACCATAAAATTAAGTTAACAATTTTGTAATTAATATTTTTAACAATGTTTGATCATCACAATAATTTGAAGTTTTCAAAATTCAACAATCTCCCCCTTGATGATAAACATTATTAAAAATTTAATTGAAAAAGGGGTAAAGATTAAGAGTACTCCCTTGAAGTTTTTGGATCCTCCCCCTTTTCATTTGTCACATAGCTCCCCTTTAATATGTGCCATTTTATTAGAGGAAGCTTTACCTGTAACATTCTTAAAACCAAGCTTAATACAGTTCCAAAATAAGTTACAATGTATTCAACATATAGATCGTAAAAATTTTGAACAGCTTGATTTTTGAGCAGATGAATTAAGATAATCAAAATTTGATTTGTTATCTTAGATAACTTTCTGCTCACAAAAAAATAATCTTAAAATATGCCTGAGTACCTTCAAAGTATATTCCAAATAACCAAGACTCAACATATTTCAAATTAACATGTAAAAAATAATTCCTGTTAAAAATTTCTTGCCAAACAATTAAATCAAGCAAAAATCCAGCAATGCACAGTTCATTCATCATAACAAAAATTGGCAGAATAATAATTAGAGCAGTATTATCAAAAAATATTTTTAACAACAAAAAAAATTGGATCAGCAATTAGATCAGTCCCTTTTCACACACCTTTCCTCTCCCTTTTGTCATCAAGAGGGGAACCTGCAAAACAAATGAACAATAATATGTCAAAATACAGAATATTTGTTTAAACCAAATCAAAAGGGTCCAGAGTATCCAAGTATAGTCAACCAACAACACAAAAGAACATTACTCAAACCAAAAGAATAGAAAACTAGAAATTGTTCAAACATAAATGGGCAATAAAGAAACAGTTTCAATTCAGTAATTCATCCCTTCTTTTATTTTTCTCCCCCTTTTGTCATCAAGGAGGGACACATCATATGTCAAAATTTGCAAGGCTCTTATCAATTCACAAAAAATTATCAGCCATCCTTAAAACAAGCATGAATTAGAGCTAAACTAAATGTTAATTAAATACTATTTATTCACAAGCTCAAATGCTAAGCTATAAACAATATTCACAACCATATCAAACTGCAAACTTTTAAACACAAATTCAAATAATAAACAGCAGCTTCAAACATCATCATCATAGATTAAGATAAAAACAAAAAATAGCCTTTCAATTTATTTTTCTTTCTCCCCCTTTTCTCATTAAGAAGGGATACCTGCATGAAGAAATAGTTCAACATATATACAAAAAGTGTAGAGCAGGTAAAAGTGCAAAAGCTAAGTTACAGACACCCAACAGAGATCTACAACTAAAATCCAAAAATAGAACAAAAATAATGATAAACCAATATTTTAGAAACAGTTTTTCAGCAGCAACATCATGGAGCAGCCTTAAAAAAGAAAACTCAGATACCAAAACAAAACAAAAACTATAATAAGTATAAGCAATATTCACAATCAGACCAATATGCATAATCATAGCTGCGTGAAAAAAATAGTGTAAAACAAAGAGAATTGCAGCCAGTCTCAGACATCATAAGTTCAACTGTTTCACTATAACTGTTTCAATTTATTTTCACACAATGCTTACTCCCCCTGTTATTATCAAGAATAGTAAATTTGCACACAAAAATAGTTCAATATGCAATCCACAAGTGCAAAACAAGTATGAGTGTTAGTGTCAACAGAAGTTGTAAAATGTATCATAAAAAAATAGATTATAAGAAAACAGCTGCATTAAATTGGGCTAGACATCAGATTCCTCATCTTCGGTTGTAAGAGAATCTTCTTCTTCTTTCAAAATCATGTCCTTGGCTGCCTTTGTGCCCTTTTCCTAAGATTATTTTACAGCACCACTACCCTTAAGATTTAAAATTTTGTCTTGGGTTTCATTACTCAGATCGATACCAAAATACTCAAAAACGCAAGTTAAAAACATTCTATATGTAAGGAAAATAGGAGTAGCGGAGAAGATGAGAAGGTATCATAATAACTGCTTTAAATGTTCAAAATTCTTTTGAAAACACAAACCAATTCAATAAAACGAGATTTAAAGAATTTTGAATTTTAAAAATAATACAGGCAGTTTTGAAATGACAAGTCAAATAAAAGATTGAAAAGATTTTGAAACTGATTTGACTTGAAAAATGATGAATGTAAATACTCTCATTTTTTGTGTATGTGATCAAAACAAGTAATGAGACCTACTACATAAAACAAAACAACTTTCTCTTGAGTTTAGTGGTGGTTTTAAGGAAACACATTTGACCACCAAAGATTTTGTTAAGATTCAAATTCATTTAAAATTATCAACACATAGTCTGAACTTCATGGAACCTAGAGGGAGTCATCATCTGCCCAGATTTGTCTCCTTGTAACATGAGAAACAAAAAACAACTAGAAAGATCTTTAAGCATATTTAATTTAAAAAACTCAACAATGAACAGTCCTTAGAGTAGTTCTCAATTTCACAAATTGAATGTCAATTGTTCCCTTTAGCACATGTTCTTTTATGGAATGAAATCTTACTTTAATGTGCTTAGTTCTTGAGTGTAAAACATGATTTTTCAAAAATATTTATTGCACTCAAGTTTTCACAAAACATAAGGATACTATTGACTTACAATTTGTAATGTGCAAGATGTATTTTAAACCAAGTCAATTGAGAACAAGAGGAAGTTGAGAATTCGGCCTCAGCCGTTGATAGAGCAACAGTAGCTTGCTTCTTGCTTGTCCACACATGGATTTTCTAAGACAACAACAAATTTTTGAAATGCTGCTCCTATTCACACGATCTCAACAAGATCTTAAATTGGACCAGTTCTTTCTCCTTTGCTTTTATTCAAGAGGGATCTTCAATGATAAATTCATGTGGATAGTTCTTAAAGAACTTCCATTCTCTTGGCTTTTGTGAGGTGATCTCAGATTGAGTATGAACATGATCTGTTCCATTAAGATTTTCAGAAATCTTTATGTCAGGAGGAGACAAAACAGAATCGTCTCCTAGATTCTGGTTTGCAGAATTGTGAACATCATCTTCCATTGAAGGTTCAGATTTGTCTTTTCCTTGAATTCTTCTGAATTTTGTGCAATCTTAGTTCCTGCATCAATTTTCTCAACAACACTTAAAATAGAGTTAGAATCATAAGAAAATGATGTGTATGAACTCCCCAATTATTCCATGTTTCTTGATGTAAACTCTATAAGCTTTACTAGTGGTTGAATATCCAACAAAGATACCTTCATAAGATTTTTGGATCAAATTTTCTAAAAATATCTTTAGTGCTTAACACAAAGTATTTGCATCCAAAAGTATGAAAGTACTTAAGATTGGGTGGTACTCCTTTTTAAGGCTCATATGGTGTTTTCTTTAAAACTTTTCTAATGATGATTTGGTTCAAAATATAGCTTCAATCCAAAAGAATTTTGGAATGTCATTTTCACCAAAACATAGCTCTAGTCATTTCTTGAAGGCCTCTATTTCTCCTTTCAACAACTCTATTTTATTGAGGTATGCTAGGACATGAAAAATTATATGAAATACCAAATTCATCAAAGTATTGTTTTCCAAATTCATTTTCATGATCACTTCTTAAGAAAACAATTTTCATTTTGAATGTTTTTGCATAGAGTTAAAAGAGCAAGAAAGACATCATTCTTATGAGCTAAGAAAAAGAATCCATCCAAACTTAGTATAGTCATCAAACACCACTAAGCTATAGTGCTTACCACCAAGACTTTGAGTCCTTGTAGGACCAAAATGATCAATATGTAGCATTTCCAAAGTTCTTTTGGTTGAGATGTCATCCTTGGGTTTGAAAGAAAATTTTTTGTTTATTTACCTAATTGACAAGCATCACAAGTGATGTCATTGTCAAATTTTATTTTTAGGAAGATATCTAACCAAATTCTTTTTCACAAGCTTAGAAACTAGAAACATGCTTGTATGTTCTATTTTCTTATGCCATAACTATTTCTCATATTCTATGGAAATAAAACAAGCTACATTTTGTTCTTTTAGTTCCTCTAAGGTTAGTCCATACACATTATCGCATCTTATAACTTCAAACAAAATTTCATCAGATTTTTCACACACAACCAAGCATTTCAATTTCTTGAAAATAGTCAAACAACATAAATTACACAATTTGCTAATGCCTAGAAGATTGTGTTTCAACCAATCAACTCAAATACAACATCAATGAAAGTTGAGAAATTCTTACCAACCTTACCTACGGCCACAATTTTTCATTTACCATTTTCACCGAAAGTCACAAAGCTTCCATCGAATTCATCAAAGAAAGTGGACTTTTCGGTCATGTGCCTAGAGCATCTCCTATTCAAGTATCACATGTCTTTCTTCTTCTTGGATGTTAAGCAAAACTGCACAAATCTTTTAAGTGACCTTAGGTATCCAAACTAATTTGGATCCTTTGAAGTTAACCCTTCTTGGTTGCCCAAGTGTATTAAAATCACAAACAACCTTATATGTTTTGTTTCCTACTCTTCTTTTGTCAAAAAAAGCATTAAGAAGAAGAGTGACCAGATTTATTGCAATTAAAACAGTGATTTGTGGGCATGTTGCTGAAAACACTTTAAGATATGATGCTGATGGTGATCAAAAGATTTGAATTTTCTGATATTTGAAAGGGTGCATTTCTTTTGAAAGATCCATCTCTAACATTAGTACCTCCTTTTTCCAGAAACCTTAAACCAGAATTTCTTGACACAAATGAGTTTCTAGAACGTGAGGCTCTTTTGTGAAAGAGAATTTTTCTAAAAGCGTCTTCATTGTTAGAGATGTAACTCAGTCCAGAGTTTATTTGAAGCAGGTTTAGATTTTGAATAAGATGTATTTTTATCAAAATCTAGTTTTTCAAAGTCAGCATCAAGGTTAGATGAACATTTAAGACCAGATTTATCAAATGATGATTTTATTCTTGAAAATGATGATGAAAATTTTGCAAGTGATTTTTCAAAAAAATTGCATCATTTTTGCTACATACCCTAAACCTGATTTTTTCAAACAACAGTCTTTGATTAGCAAGTAATTTGTCCAAGTTGCTTGAACTATGTACAAATTTTGCTAAATCATTATTCAAACTTTTGATCACTTTATTTAATCTTTTATTTTCAGCAACAAGTTCTTGAGAAGGATTAATAATGTGCTTTCCTTTGAACTTTTCAATTTCAGATTTCAAAAAACTATTTTTTTCTATGAAATTAAAAGCACATTTGGTCTCCTTCACCTTTTCTTTAAAAAATCATTTTCAGCCTTCAAAACTTCATTCTCAGATTTATATTTGTTGTATTTATACAGCAATGTTTCAGAAAGGTGAGTGAGATCATCAGTAATAACATGCAAATCATCAAGAGATAAGTCAGAGCAATCTACCTCTTCTTGTTGATCTTCATCATCAGCCGTGAAACATATTTTAGCTTCATCTTCGAAGTTTTCTTTCTCATCTGAGTCAATCTTGAGATCCTCCCAAGAAGCCATAAGTCCTTCCCTTTTGGTTCCTTTGAGTTGTCACCTCTGCTTCTTCCTTTGAGTCTTCATCATTCTTATAAGTTTTCTAGCAAAACACACAAACTCATCATCTTATAAACAGTCACGGGATTCATCATTCAATGATTCAGTGCAAGATTTAAGAGCCACTTCTTCCCCCCCCCCTTTTTTGTGATTTCATATGCTAGTAACTTCTCTATCAACTCATTACAGGTCATTTGACTTTCCACTCTCTTGTCAAGCTTCTCAAAATTTTTTCTCACTAGCATCTGTTCGGAATGAGTAATCCCCATAGCATCCAAACTATTAATGATGATAAAGAATCATGTCATCAATTGATTCTCCTTCCTTCATAGAGAATTTCTCATACTCTCTGCTCAGCATGTCACTTCTTTTTTTTTTACTTGTGTGATGCCCTCAGGTGTGACTTAAAACTTTATCTCAGATTTTCTTTGCTGTTTTGCATCTTGAATCCTTCTGGTATTCCTTGAAGTTGATTACACAGTTCAGCATATTGATAGCATTGCCATTTAGTTTTCCTTTCCTTTTGTCATCTTCATTCCATTATGCTTCGGCTTTGGGAGAGACAACACCACCAGCGCCATCCTTTGTAGGGACTTGAGGATCATTTCTGATTATCTTCCACATGCTGTAATCCACTGACTGAGAAAAGATCTTCATTCTTCCTCTTTTTTTTTTTGAGGAATGGAAATCTGTTGTTAGACTGTCCTTCTGTCAGAATATAAGCTACTGTGTTTGAACCCATGTAGTTCGCCATCAGGATCTTTTCCTCCAAGTTGTGAAGCTTGATCTTTTTGAGACCAAGCTCTGATACCAATTGATGGTTATCAGTGGCTAAGAGAAGGGGGGTTGAATCTTATCCCCTTTTATGCTGAGTAACTCTTGCTGTCCTTTTTAAAATGCTTTCGGAGATATTTCTGCTTTTTGTCTCGTCACTAGTCAAGAGACTTTTCTTTTTTTCTCGTAACCAGTGAGGAGATATTTTTTAATTTTGTCTCCTTCGAACAGAATCAGAAATTGAGTAGAATAGAAAGAGAGAATCACACCTAGAAGTATCCTGGTTCTAAGTGCAGTGCAGCCTACATCCAGTCTCCATCATAACAATGATGGAATTTCACTATAATCAAGCAGATTACAGACACCAATTCTCCCTAGGAACTACCCTTCCTATCCGGGACAAGTCCAGATTCTAACCCCAATCCTGAACTTGACTTTGTCACCTGCCAAACTTTCAACTGCTAAGTGCTAACCCAACTTGCAAGGGGATCCCCTCAGGATCATGACAACAAAACAGAAATACATACAAAGAATTTCTGAGATAATAATGGCTTTTTCTTTAACTCTCTGCCTTTTTTCACTCATTATTTTTTTCTTACAAAACCTCACATTTTGCCTTTTACCAATGAAACACAGACAGACTCACTGAGAAAAAGAAATATTCAATGAAAGCCATGAAGGAGAAGAATAAACAGCTCAAAGAGCTATGGGAACCCAAACGTGTGCTCTCACTCCTTGTCTCAAGCCTTGGCCGTTCACCCTTATTATAGAAGGGGAAGCTTCCAAGGTTGAAACGGTTCAACCGAGCTAACTTCTTCTTTTTTAACTTCAAAACCGGTTTGGACAGAGAGAGAAGAGGAAACCGAATGCAAAATCCAACATGCAATTACCTTACTCTCATCCTATCTTATCAAGCTTCATCAATCTGAGCCTTCCATCTTGACTTGGTCCCCAAGAAGGATTTCTGACCCTTGATGAACCCTTGATCCTTGACAGCTCCATCTGCTCTATCTTCTGCTTCTTTCCCACGTAGCTACAGTAGCTACCTCCTGTGATGGATGAACAAAAGTAGAGACGAGCCATACCCCAGGGATCTTCTTTTCTGAACGAAACGGATTGCTTCTACTTTAGGCATGGAAATCTTGAAGCTTCTTCTTCACATCTTGCCTTTAGTAGAAAAGATCTCAGCCACGCCATGCTTTAGATCTTCTTTTTGCAAGGGCCATCATCACCTTGGCCTCTTGCTTGCTTTTAGTTTCTCTGCTTCTACCTCTGATAACTTCTTCCATTTTCTTTCCTTGATGGAAGTGACAATCTAAAAGCAAGAGAGAGAAGACAAAGACGAAATAAAAGCTTTCAATGAGAGTAAAGAAGGAAATTAAAATGAGTTAATTATCCATTTCTTTCCCCCATACCTTGTAACGTGTGAAATTAATTAATGCCATCAAATCAATTTCAACTTTCTCTTTCCTGTTTTCAAGGCATTAAAACTAGTTAATTGAATTTGAAATCCATCATCCATTAAGAAAGGCATCCGTGGAAGACATGCTTTTAATTCAATTAAAATTTGGATTCCACCAAAGCAAATGGATGACCGAAACATCATGCTCCATTTTCTTTCTCTTTTCTTTGATTTTGGACCAAGGCTTGTTGGTCTCAAAAATTAATTTGGGCTAATCATATAATACTTGGCCCAAATACCAATTGTAAAATAATTCAGCCACAATGCTTAGAATTCTTTTTGTATCCAAGCTGAATATTATCATCACATTGGGCTTGTGTATTTTTCAGCTCAATAACAAATCGCATTTCTGAACAAAATTGTTAAACAACCAATTAATTATAACCATAAAATTAAGTTAACAATTTTGTAATTAATCTTTTTAATAATGTTTGATCATCACAATAATTTGAAGTTTTCCAAACTCAACAAAGATAATACACAAAATACTTTTAGTATACATCCAAAATTCGTTTAAATTTTTTATGTTTTTCTTAATATAAATGATTTTATAATACATCTAAAATTACAAAATTGCATAACAAATAATTTCTTAATAAATCTTAAACTTATCCAAAATTAATTATGTTCATTGTTCTTGTTAATTAGAACTAAAAATATTATATATACCAATGTTAAAACGAAAAAAATTTGATTTTGATACTATTATTTTAATTTTAATTTAGTTTATTATTTTTATTTTATTAAATTTAAATTTAAATATTTTTACTTTAAAAAGATATCATTTTAAATTTTAAATATTTTAAAAATAATTATTACAATAGATAATAATTAAATAAAGGATAAACTATGATGGATAATTGGATACTCAGCTCCAATTAACAACTCATTTCTACCTACAAAAGAACTACAAATAGCTCACTTCAGATATAAACTATGGCCCACAAATAACATACTCGCTGACTGCCAAGCCCATCTTATTAACATGCTACACATTAATTAATCATCATTGATTTTTATAATAATAATCCCGTAATCTTTCCTAACCCAACCTACTACTACTGAAAATAATACAGGAGTTGTCCCTCTATCACCATATTACCATGTCATTTCTGACACTCAATAGTGAATCGTAATTGTAGTGTGATTTTTTGGCTATCTGGAGAAGTCGACATCTGACATTTATAGATGTAGAAAAAATTCTTTATCTACATCGTAGCATTTGCCTTATTTTTATTCTGTACTTATTTTTGTATTTCACCATTGGTGGTTGGAAGAGATAGTATAGAGCTGTCACATCTTCAGTTTGCGGATGACACTATTCTGTTTTGCCCATCGGAAGAGGAGATAGTGAAAAATTATAAGCGATTGCTGCGTTGTTTTGAATTGATGTCAGGGCTAAGTATAAACTTTGATAAGTCCAGTTGACTCCAATCAATTGTGAAGGAGGTTGGGTCCAACGCATGTGTAGCTGGTTGGGTTGTAAGGAAGGTACCCTACCTTTTAGATACCTTGGAGTTCCTGTAAGAGCAAGTCTGAGACTAGTCAAGACCTAGAAGCCTATTATCGACAAGGTGGAGGAGAAACTGAGCCTGTGGAAAGCAAATGTTCTAAATAAGGCTGGGAAGTTGGTGCTTATAAAATCAGTGTTAAATAGCTTGCCAGTGTATTATTTGAGCTTATATAAGATGCCAAAGGCTGTGGTTGAGAAGTTGATTTCTCTACAGAGAAGATTCCTATGGAGTAAAGAGGATGGGAGGAATGGTATAACATTAGTGAAATAGGAAGTGGTACAGGCTCCTAAGAGGTTAGGTGGGTTGGGAGTTGGCGACGCTATGATTCGTAACACTGTACTGTTATTCAAGTGGTGGTGGCGGTTTGCAAAGGAGGAGTGCCCGCTGTGGAAGAAGGTAGTTTGCTCCTATAATAATCTGAACCCAAATGTGCTACTATCCACCCAAGTACTACCTACCAGAGGAGGTCCGTGGAAAGACATATGCCAGATCCAAATCGAGGAGCAGCATATAAGGGATAAGATAATTACAGGCTTGTCCATGGAGGTCGGTGATGGGAGGCGGACTCGGTTTTGGGAGGATGTTTGGCTACAATGTGGATCCTTGAAAAATCGGTTCCCCAGACTTTTCTCTATTTCAAACCAGTGTGGGTCGGTTATAGGGGACTGTGGGTTTTGAGATGGGTTAGAGTGGATTTGGAACTTCCAATAGAGGAGAGAGCTATTTCAGTGGAAATTGGACCTTCTGGGGCAGTTACATGAGGCTTTGCAACCTGTGAAGCTAGTGAGTAACAGGGAGGATAGAGTTGTGTGGAAATATGATAGGCAAGGTATTTTTTCGTCTAACTCATTCATGCAGGTATTGCAGGAGGAATTAGTACTAGAGGAGGTATCCATTTACAAAGGAAAGACTGAGTCGGCTCGGGATCATTAGTCAGGATGATTTGGGATGCGTATTGTGTAACAAGGATGCAGAACAGATTCATCACTTATTTCTTGGCTGCGAGTTTTCTTGGCAGGTGTGGAGTGCGTGGATAGCTGTGTTTGGCTATCAGTGGTCTGTCCCAGGTTCCTTGAAGGAACATTTTCTTAGCTGGACAGAAGGCCCGCATAGAAAAGAGGATAGAAAGCAGCGGTTGAGGTGCTTATGTGCAATCATTTGGAACATTTAGCTTGAAAGGAATAGAAGGATATTTCAGAATAAAAGCAAAGGTGTGGAAGAAATTATCAACTTGACTGTGCTTAGCTGCAACGAGTGGCAAGGTGTGGACCCTTTTTGTTGTTGATGGCTATGCCGGAGATGACTTAAGAAATGTCTTGTGTTGTGTTTTTCTTTGTTGTTTGTTTGTAGACGACTCTTTTGCTCCACTTTATTGTGTTGAGCTTCTATGTTTCAAAAAAAAAAATAAAAGAATGGAACAATAATGACGTATTTTGAACTTGCAGAATATTAGAGCACTATAAATTTGCCCTATTTAATTTCTATGATCCAAACAGTTCGATTGAATCAATTTTTATTGAGTATGACGTTTTTTTTAATCAAAATTGACAAATTCTTACTAGTTCACAAGTAGAAACAATTTTGGTTTTGAACTGAACTTTAATTTACTGGTTTTTTCATGGAACCCATCGATTCGATTCAAGTTTTATAACTATAGATGTTTGTTTTTGTTCTCGTAACAAATAATCCATACTAGTGTTCGTTTTGATATGATTTTTGAGGCCTAAGAATAAGTATTTTCATATGTTTAATTTTATACATTATTTTTCTGATATATATATATATATATATATATACAGAAAGGGTGGTCTTGTCTGGTGAGTTGTCACAATATGTTCATATATCAAAACGAAAACTTTTAAAGAATATAAATAAAATAATAATTTATATAAAATTAATAATTAAAAATTATTAAATAATTTAGTTAAATTTATTAAGAGTAAAGGACATTTTCGTCCCTGACCTTTTTTTTTGCGGACATTTTCGTCCTCAAGCAATGGAAAATACATTAAAGCCCCTGACCGTTGAAAAACGTGGATATTTGTGTCCCTCCGTTGATTTCTGTCGTTTCCACTTGACGGAAAAGGCTGAGGTGGCACAGGTGGCGCTGAGGTGACACGTAACGGAGGCCACATGGCATTGGGGCAAAAAGTTATAGGACATATAAGTCCCTGGAGACGAAAACGATGCCGTTTTGTCTCCTCCCCCAATCAACACAGTTGAATCCCCATACACAATACCCAGAAGACCCATAGTTGAGTGAGAGAATTACAGAAAACCCTAACCCAAAAACGATCAAAATCCTTCGTCTCTGTTTCTCCCTCCAAAAAATACAACACGTAGAAGAGCAAAAGGCCAGGGGTGATCGCTGGTGGCAGAGGCTGAGGAGAAGCTTCGTCTGAGGTCGTGGCTGCTGTCTTCATCACAAGGTAAGATTGTTATGCTTAGTTAGGAATGCAATGTGTTTGCATGTTTACAGTGTAAGAAAGAAAGGGAAAATGGGGTGTATTGCGTGCTGTGTAGGATTAGGGGGAGGGATTGTGTTCGGGAAATGTAGTTTCTTTCATATGGTGTGCTGTTTCCTTTTTTAATCCTAGTTCTGCACTGGTCAATTTCAGATGGTTGACATGTTTGTGGTTCCGGTGTTTCATCATGGAGGAAACTTCGTAAGAGGACTTGGTGGAGAAATGGTTTATCAGAATGGAAAGGAGGAGAGGTTCCCTGAGATGGACCTAGACTTTGTGAATTTTGGAGACCTAGTGACACTATTTAAGGGTTTGGGCTACCAGTCATACAAGGCAGTATACTGGTATGATCCATCAAGCACTGAATTTGAATCCGGAATGAACATATTGACTGGGGATGTCGGGATCAACGCAATGCAAGAGAACCTAATGAAGCACCCAGGGCGAGGTGAGTTCCATATATACTTTGACCATCCTGTCGACGAGCCGGAGGTTGTTGAGGATGCTGCCCAGGATAGAGATACTGCAGGGGAGGTGGATGAAACTGCAGAGGAACTGAATTCTTCCTCTTCATCTGATGACGGGTACGAGAGAACAGAGGACGTCTTGTACAAACCTCCACCGGCTGGAATTGAGAGTGACAGCAGTGAGAGTGACAGCAATGGTGGGGTCACTGCTGGGAAGAGGAAAAGACAAGGGTAAGAAGAAGGTCGTTACGCCGATCAAGAAGATAGTTACTCCTAAGAAGAAGGTAAATACTCCTAGGAAGAAGGTAGTTACACCAAAGAAGCAAGGGAAGAAGAAAAGACAATTTCGCACAAGGGTTAATGAAAGAGGGGAAGGGAGTGGGAATGGGACTGATGCACGTGGTGAAGCAGGGGATCAAGGACCTGACCTCCAGCCGGATTATGCAGTCGGGGGTGGGTTTTATGTCAGTGAGCTCCCAACGGAGGTGGAGGAGATAATGTTTGAGTATGAGTCTGAAGACTTACATACTCCCATATCATCTGATGATGAAGGCAGAGGTGAAAAGTACCCAGAGTTTAACGATGAGTATAATCATGGTGAGGGTAGGTTTGAGCTGGGAATTAGATTTGTCACTGTAGACAGGTTCAAGGAGGTAGTTAAAGATTCTTTCATCGCTGAGGGTCGGGAAGTGAAATAGATAAAAAATGACAAAGAGAGAGTGAGAGTGGGGTGTGGGGATAAGGAGTGCCCTTACTTGGTTCACTTGTCATACAACAAAAGTCTGCAGTGTTATCAAGTGAAGACCTACCATCCACACACTTGTGCAAGGGATTTGGGTAGCAACGCTGCTGATCAACACTGGCTAAGTAAGAAGATTGAGAAGCAGATGTCCACCCAACCACACATAAATACAAAGGAGGCTACTGATTTTCTTAAAGAGGAATTTGCCCTCTGTCCGCATCCTAAAATGGTTTATAGAGCAATGAAGGAGGCTAGGGAGAAGATCCAAGGAAATGAAAAGGAACAATACAAGAGATCCAGGGATTATTGTGAGGAAATACTGAGGAGCAATCCAGGCTCATCAACCAGGCTTGAGCTCATGCCAATTCCAGATGGTCCCCCTGTGTTTGATAAACTATATATTTACCTAGATGCCTGCAAACAAGGTTTCAAAGATGGATGTCGTCCCTTGTTGCATTTGGATGGGTGCTTTCTGAAGACATATTACGGTGGTTGGCTTCTAGCAGCAGTTGCTCAGGATGCAAACAACCAATTCTATGTTGTTGCCTATGGAGTGGTCAGGGCTGAGACTAAGGAAGCCTGGAAGTTGTTCCTGACCAATCTGCAAGGGGACATAGGAGACGATGCTAACCATGGCTGGAACTTCATATCAGACCAACAGAAGGTAACTCTAGGTTATGGTTATTGTCATTGCTTTGCATTTGGTTTAGATCATTTATAATTTGTTGATGATATTCATTGCCACCTACTTGGTTAATTTCATTGCTGTGTGGTTGATTATGTTGTGGCCAGGGTTTGCTGCCTGCGTTGAAGGAGTTCATGCCACACGCTAAGCTCCGCAATTGCGTTATGCATATGTGGAAAAACTTCATCAATCGCTACAAGGATCTATACATTCGACAAGTTGTGTGGGAGTGTGCCAGGTGCACGACTGTTGCTGAGTTCAAGGAATGCATGGAGAAGTTGAAGACAGTTAACAAGGGTGCCTGGGAGTACCTCAGCAAATTTGAACCTGAGACATGGGTGAAGGCTTACTTCTCCCATGGGCCAAAAGTGGATAACCTCACAAACAATATGTGTGAGGTTTTTAATGCAAAAATAGTAAACTATCGCTGCAAGCCTATCCTGACCATGTGTGAAGAGATCAGGTGCTATCTCATGAGGCGGATGGTGAATCATAAATGGGTCTTGGAGAATGACTCAGGGAGGCTAGCACCAGTTCAGGAAAAGAGGATGGAGAAGCTGTTAAACCTAAGCACCAAGTGGACGGCTGAATGGGTTGGCGATAATGAACGAAAGAGGTTTGAGGTTTCTCGGAAAGGAACTAAGGTGGATGTGGACCTCATTAGGCACAGTTGCTCATGCAATCGATGGCAACTGACTGGTATGTCCTCTACAGTACTTGGTCCAGTTTCTTTGCTATTTTGATCTGAATTCCCTTTACTATTATTTTGGTTATATTACTCACCTTCGTTGCATTACCTTAGGCATGCCCTGCTTACATGCATTTGCTGCCATAAGGAAGAGACATGACACACCTCAGGACTATGTTCACCCTTGGCTATGCATGGAGTCCATTAGGAGGACATATGCACACTGTATTAAGCCTGTTCCAAGTCCAGAATTTTGGGTTTGAACTGAGTTCTCGAAGCCAGACCCACCTATTATCAAAAGGCCAATTAGACGGCCAAAGGTTCATAATAGGCAAAAGGATCCGGCTGAGCCACTCATGCAAGAAGAAAAACTGAAAAGGTCATTCGTTGTATCCTGCAGCAAGTGTGGTGAGAAGGGTCACAACTACAAAACATGTAAAGGAGCCCCTTCCAACCCAAACTGGAAGCCGAAGACAAGGCGCCCTAGGAAGAAAGCAGCTACTTCCTCCCAGTCACTGATTGTGCTTCCACTGTCACAATCTGCTCCAGGTTCAGAGGTAAGAACCCTATAGTGATTAATCTGTCTTAGTATTAGTACTACTAAAGTTAGGGATTAATCTGTCTTAGTATGGAAATAATTAAGGACTACGATGTCTGATTACTGATATGTCTAGGGACTATTCTGTATTAGTACTGCTAAAGTTAGGGCCTAATCTGTCTTCATAATACTACTCTGCTCACATCTTCCATGCATATTTGCAGGATGCATCCAGCAGTCAACCAGGCAGCTCCCCAAACCCCACTGTTGTGGAATCACCTGCCCCAAGCAATCCACCTATGCCACCAGCTCCAACAAGGGTGACAAGATCCACACTTATCATATCACCTCCAAGGCCAACAACTACTCAAACCAGGCCACCAGCTCCAACTATAGGCCGTCCATTTAAACCTCCAGCGAAAGCCAATGACACATCTCGCCCACAACAGTCCAGGTTCAGACCAAAGTAGAAGATCTTTAGGCTACCGGCACCAATCGCTGCATCCACAATCAACACTAGTACACAACAGCCAACTCCATCTACCATCCCATCTGCAGCTCCAAATCAAGATGCTCCACCCCAAAATTTGCCAACTTCTCCAAAAACAAAGGACTCGAAAGAATGAAGACTACTGTCATTAAGTGCTTTTTGTGATAACTTTTTGTCTATGTAATGGTTGTTGACAAGTAGTTCAAACAATTTAGGTTTCTGTCCCATACTTTTTGAACACCCTTTGTGGGTCAGATAAACATGGATGTTAACTAAACAACTTTTTTTGATGACTAATGCAATGGTATGTTATGTATTAGGGAACCAATTTTAATTTCCTCCACATCTTACACAACACGTACAGGGCAATACAATCATCATTCATATAAATAACACTGAATTCACCTATAATTGCTGCAACAATATTACACACTTTTTCATTCGTTTATCAACTCTTACAACTTAGAACAACAAAAATCAACACAATGACAATGACACAGATACACCATCTTATTGGCTTTCTTTTCATCTCTAGAGCTAATATCCTCTTCTCCAAGCAACTTATCCTCATTTCCATGTCTTGCTGCCTGTGATAATCTTCTGCATCTACAAATTCCTTCTCTCCCATATACTTTGTTGCTGTCAATCCAAGTCCAGCAACGTGCTCATCAAGCCACACAAAAAATTTGCAATACGGTTGTCTTGCCTGCAGCAAATCAACCCACATAATTCAAACCCTAAAAATTAGAAACCCTAACACATCTTCAACCAAACGTGGATCACATTGCGTTTCCATACCTTGTAAAAGGGACAGCCCAGAAACAATCTATCCGGATTGCTCCGGGTCTTCGACATGAAAAGGACTGCATTTTCTCCACATAAGCACTTTGGTGAGATGCCATGTTTGCTGTCCTTCTCCTTAGGACGTGAGCTCGAGCCCAGCTGATCTCCACCTCTTCTCCAGCTGGATGATACCCCTTCAGATGCCATGGAAGGAGGAATTTCCTTTCTGCCACAACTCCCCACTACACCCACTGCGCCGTCACTGTGCAGACGAGTGATGAGGGAAGACGAATTTCAAAGATTGGGGGAGGAGACGAAACGGCGTCGTTTTCGTCTCCAGGGAATAATATGTCCTATAACTTTTTGCCCCAATACCACGTGGCCTCCGTTACGTGCCACCTCAGCGCCACCTGTGCCACCTCAGCCTTTTCCGTCAAGTGGAAACGGCAGAAATCAACGGAGGGACATAAATGTCCACGTTTTTCAACGGTCAGGGGCTTTAATGTATTTTTTATTGCTTGAGGATGAAAATGTCCGCAAAAAAAAAAAAGATTACGAACAAAAATGTCCTTTACTCATTTATTAATTAAATCGTCTAACTATTTTTAAATGTCAGTTTTACATAAATAACTGTACTATTTTATATATGGAATATTTACAAAAGAAAAAGACGAAACGCAACTCTACCATCAATTTCAATCTCCAACGGAAGATTGAAGCCAAATTAAAATAGTGTTCGATATTTCAATTTTAGGTTGAAAGGTGGGGCTACCACCGTCCACCCACTTTCAATACACGCCCCGCATAAGGAACCCATTTCTTCTTCTTCTTCTTCTTCTTCTTCTTCTTCTTCTTCTTCTTCTTCTTCTTCTTCTTCTTCTTCTTCTTCTTCTTCTTCTTCTTCTTCTTCTTCTTCTTCTTCTTCTTCTTCTTCTTCTTCTTCTTCTTCTTCTTTCTTCTTCTTCTTCTTCTTCTTCTTCTTATTATTCTCTTTTAATTTTCACAATAAAAAAGGTCCAAACTCAAGATTTCTACTAAAAAGATATAATACTTTTGTTATGATACGTACTTATTTATTAAGATATAATATATATACACATGTTAATCAGGGGCGGAGCTAGAAATTATTTTGGGAGAGGCTAACATAAAAAATATAAGTTAAGAAGAAAGAAAAATTAAAAATTAAAAAAAAGTTAAACTAAAAAATTAAAAACTTATACATATACCTTATTAGTTTGGGGGGGCCATTGCCCCCCTTGCTCATAACGTGGCTCCGCCACTGATGTTAATAGTTATTTTAGTATCCATTATTTCGGTACATATTTGTGTGTTTAACTTGTTAGCATTTATTGTCCAAATTACAGTTTTTTTATTTTTGTATTTAAAAAAAATCTTGTCGTCTTACTCTTCAACACCCTTCTCTTCAGTTCCTCTCTTACTATCTATTTCTCTAACATGTTGTGTCACAAAACGAGCCAATGCTACCAACCAAATGTGTTACTTGAAGGGTAAGTAGAGAGTAGACTAAAATCCTTAATCTAGTTATTGAAGTTCGTTAATGGAAGTAAGTTATATCCAAAATTAAGAAAATATTACGAAAAAAATTAACAATATATTAATTAAATTTATTGATTTTATTTGAAGAATATGTTTGCAGCTTAATTGTAAAATATTAAATTTAATTTATTATCATTTGAACTAACCAATAATTGAATGGAGATATGCGTGCACAAATACTACTACCTTTATAAATTTTTTTTTTTTTTTTTACCAAAGATACGAGACTCGAACCCGCAACCTCTTAATTGAGTATGGGGAGACTATGCCATTTGAACTATTACTCATTAGCTACTACCTTTATAAATTCATGAGTACTATAACAAAAGACTTTAAATAAAATAATTTTAAAGATATAATATAATAAATTATTTTTTAATAGAAATATTGAATAATTTCTTTCACAAATTTTAAACATATATTTTATGTAATTGATGAAGAGAAATTTTTGAAAGAATAATGTATATCATTAAAAATTCTGATTATAATATTTTTAATGATTATGTAATTATTTAACAATTTTAAATTTGAGTTTAATTTTGATTTAATCCAATCAGATTTATGTATTTAAATAATTTTTTAAGTAATGTATTTTAAAAATAAATATTTCTCTCATATGATAATAAATGATTAGATAATTGTGTAATTTTTTTTAGAGTTTAATTTTGATACACTGACAGTGTTTACACTGTCGTACAATCATAATCATTTTCTTAGATAACCATTCACGTGATCGATGTAAAAAGAGACAAGTAATTGGTTCAATGATTTAATGGTTCAACTAGAATCAAACTGTAGTTGAACCAATTTAATTAAATATGCATTAAATTAAAATTGTATAAAAATTCAATATATAATTTTAAATTTATCAAAATTTTCTTGCTCCCCCGGTCCTGTTCCTCCAAAGACTTCCTTTTTACTAAATTAATTGGCTAAACTACATGCACAACTAAAATTTTCTGTTTTATTTTAATTAAAATTTTAAAATCAGATCAACAGTTACTATGGCATAAAAAAAATTACATATCTAATTGAAACAAAGTTCTCACATTTCTACAGAAACTTGAAATCCAAAAAGAACAAGAATATATAATTGATAATATCTCGGATTCAAATCTAACATGCTTAATCAGAACTAGTTAAAATATCAACACTCTATAACAGCATGAGTCTGAAGAGTTTGAAAAAGTTGCTGACTAAACTAATATAACAACCTCATTTTTTTTTGTTTAAGTATTATGTTAATTTTCCAAAGATCCACTCTGTGTTATGAGTTATGACATGTCTTTTTTATTTGTGAAATTTTAAACAGCATCTATGCTTTTGTAGAAGCATAACACCTATGATCCACAAATTTAATCTCTTCAATTTCAGCAGTAACAACTATATTGCCATAAATAACCAAATAATCTAAAACTGAATTACATTAAGCAACTATTATGTACAGAACCCTGCATCAATCCATATGATTAACCAAATAAAGAATTCTGCATCAATTCATATAGTTCATATCAATTCATATAATTCATATAATTAACAAAAAAAATTAGTTGAAAACCCAGTAGACCAGTACAACTCACCGCGGCAGAGAAGTAGAGAATAGAGAAGGCATATAGGTCACAGCGGCAGAAAAGATGCCCGACGACATTGACAGAGACGCTTCCAACGACTGGATGAGCAGACAGCATCAACCACAGAAGCTTCGTAATTCAGATGACCAGATGAATGACGCCGCTGATAGCAGCTTCAGTCTGCGACGGTGACTTCCTTTCGCCCATTGGAGGTCCTTCTGCCCAGTGGCAGCAGCTCTGATGCGGCGTAGATTGTGGTAGACTAGGGGGAGGTGGCCTTCGTTGGAGCTGGACGAATGTAACACCCTACCACACAGAGTCTTATGCTATACTCATAAGACTGAGGTGGCGAGGTATAACGACCTCTAAAAATAAAATCATATATATATAATATAGGTGAAATGAATATATATTCGATGAGTTTTGAAGAAAAGTTTAAACAATAAGTCGCAAAAATAAAAGCGCATCGCTCGCGTAATCTTTGACTCAACCTGCGAAACTAAGGCTGACCGAAGTATAAATACATAGATACACATAACCCAAAATATCCCAAAATAGATAAAACAACAACCTGTTTCTCCACATCAACCTCTAAGAGGAATAAAATAAAGTTATACATACAGAGGAAAATCTAACTATAGAATATCAAACATAAACCCAAAATACAGAGTCCCAAATATAACACTTCGCTTGCAGACAGAACTCCAGACACTTACCCAGGTGTCTCTCGACCTACATCTGAAAACAACAACATATATATGGTATGAGAACCGAAGGTTCTCAGGATGGTAACGATGCCCACATAAATAAGATATATGGTCCTGGAATGCCAGAGGCAGTCCTAGAACTCCGACACTCAGATTATACAACTTAAAGACTTAAGACAGAAACCATAAACAGGAGTAATTATCTAAGGTTCTAACTCAATCCTAACTTAATTTATCAAATTACAATCCACTCACTGTCTCATAAAACTCTAACTCTAAATTCACCTCCTACCTCCTCCAACCCTCCAAATTCACCAGTGCACAGACAAACAACACAAGTAAAGGCAAACACATACAAAAAGCACATATAACAAGTAGGTAGTTAGCAATTAACATGAATAAACAATTAAGCAAGCCAAGACAATGCACAAACAAGCAAATCAAACATGTGCACATGATCCATGCTTATCCCACGGCTGATGAGTCTCATTTGTCGGTTATAAAGCCAAACCCGACATGTCTGGTCGCTAATCCTGGACAGAACACCGAACACGGAGCAAGTGGGACAACGCCTCAACCCTTGCATCTTACCCGCGTACCCGAAACAGGGGACAACTTCACCCTGCCTCTTATCCAGGTGGTGTTATAGTTCTCAACCCAGAGCAAGCGGCGAGAGAACACAGCCCTTGCGTCTTACCTGAAGTCTTGAACTTTCCCGGAGTAAGTGGATAACACCACTGCATCTTACTTGGCTTATTGACTCTTACCTGGAGCAAGTAGATAACACCACTGCATCTTACCGAGAGTCACATTCAGAAATACATTTCATTATCATAACAATTCATTCGCATTCGTCATTCTTAATTCATACCCGAAGCAAGTGGATAACACCACTGCATCTTACCCAGTATTCTCGCCTCTTACCTGGAGCAAGTGGATAACACCATTGCATCTTATCCGGAGGCATATCTTAATCAGATTCAAGTTCATTTTCATTATTATTCTAATTTATTCATAATCATTAATTCATTAATTCATTTTCTATACATTCTCAACATCTCTACACTTCTTTAACATATACCCAGAGCAAGTGGTCATTGCCACCGCCTTTTACCCGGACACCTCTATCTCATTCAATTCATTCAAATTCAATCACCATCATACCTTAATGTCATTATCCTCATCAACCCATTTCTCTCCCATTGAAATTCATTATTATCATCGTCATAATTATATTAGTTCCGCTAACACTTCTCCAGCTCAAAATCACCACTTCACAATCATAATTCATTACCCCACAACTTGCTTCATTCCCAAGTTACTATCCCTTCCTAGCTTCACCCCATCACTAAGTATTCAACTAAGGTTTAGAGGCTAAAAGAGTAAAAATAGAGATCTAGAGGTTCGAAATTAGGTTTTAAACATAAAATTTAGTTTGCTGAAACACAGGGGCTACGCGTACGCGTGGGAGTGCATTTTGCCCATCACGCGTACGCATTGCCTCGTCTGCGTACGCATACATACCAAATAGAAACACCCATCCACATATGGAAGGGTTCGCATACGTATGCATTGCAGATTAGTCAAAAATGGCTAAGTCTGCATAATTTCAGTTTTACATACCGAACTTTCTCGTTTTAAAATATTTTTCATCCGTTCTTTAAACGGCGTAAACTTCACGGACCCAATTTTCATATGAAATAAGTTTGAAACAATTTAGGAGTCTAGAAGCCAAGTTATGGCTCACCAAAGTTCAGCCAAAAATCAATTTTATACAAAAATCCTCAACCTCTATTTTCATAAAAAATCAAACTCAAACCTCAACATTCTACATATATAATCAACACTACAACATACCATATCATATTAACACAATACCACACCCTTTTATCAACCTCCATACCTCACTTTCACAAAACTACCATACATAAACTTCACAATTATACCAACAACCTTCAACATACCATCATATATACACATTCATTATGACCAACTTATCAATCATCATCAAACCATCATTTATCATTCTATTTCTATCATAATCAACAAACACCAACAAATGCTAAATCCACATCAACAATTATCATCAAAGGTACTAAACAATTAACATACTCATGCCTTCATTCCAATCCTAAGGTCATCTAGCCTAAGTTTTCACAAGACATTATATATTAAATACGAGAAACCAAAACTATACCTTGGCCGGTTCCTCCCCCGCTTGGAACACCACAAATTATCACCGTTCCGCAAATGCTCATAGCCCCAAATAGTGCGTCCAACAGAAAATTCAGTTATCGCAGCCCAAATTCAGCTTACCGACACCACCAATTACTTCAAACTTCCAACATCTAATCTAACAATATACAGTGTCATCATAATTTAACATAGGGTTTTCTAAATTGGGGATTCACCAAGAGTTAAGAGCTCCTTACCTTACCCACAAACTATTAGAACAACACCCAATCATTTTTTGCAAGCTAATTCGATCCTAAACCATCAAAACATCATAACTCTCAATTTTAACATTCATGAATTTTCGAAACTGAAGAGGTAAAATTTGGGTGAGAAAGATTGAATTTCTTACCAAATTGGTTAGTTTTCTTTGTAGAGAATTTCGAGACAAATACGTGGCCACTGACGGCTCGTTAATCGGAGCTCCGAATCAAAAGTTACGTTGGATTGAAGATTGAAATTGAAATTGAAACCCTCACTTCTCACCTTTCTTCCATTTCAGTGTGAATCACATACGGGGAGGATTTGTGGCTGAATTGCTTAACTTTAGGTTTATATCTATTGGGGTATTGGGCCTGGTTTGGGCCAGTCCAACCGGTTCGGTCTGTTCGGTCCAATCTTGAGCCAAATTCTTTAAAATTAGTGTCAAAATTCTTATTTTAATTTTCTCTATCTCATTAAACTATAAAATTTCATTTTCTAATTTGTTAGAATAATAATGAATTTATTTGATAATTATTTACTAATTTTACAGATTTTACAACGGAGATTGGAACGGAAGTGAAATTAGGGTTGAAGTGTGGTGGCTGGTGAGTGAGGGGAGTGAGGTCTCAACATAAGAGGTTGGGTTATGGGTTACTAGGTGCTTATGTGGGTAAGTGGGTCTGGGTTCATTTAGTTTTCTTTCCTTTTTTTTTTACATCAAAATGATGCCATTTTGGATCCAAAGAAAAAACTGGCACTTTCAAAAACCTGGCCGGTTCGACCGGTTTACCGATTAATCACCGGTTCGACCGATTTTTTTATTGATTTTTTGCAAGAAAATTCTAGAAATCAACCAAGGTTCTGAAAACCGAACCGGTCATCAAACCGTTCTAATTACTGGTTCACTGATTCATAGGTTCAATCGGTTTGACCGTAGTTGAACCAAAAAAACTGTTTTATAATAAAATAATAAATAAAATATAAATAAACACACTAAAACATAATTATAGTCTAATATAAATTTTAAAATATCATCCAAATTAAAAATACTATATAAACCAGAATGTTATAATCTCATTCAAATACAAACTCAAAAATCAAATAACAAAAACAACCAACCAAACATAAAATACCAACATCCAAGTTTATCATCAATCATCAAAATTCGCCATAACTTGCTTTAGTTTTGCTACATTAATCCCTCACTTATCTAAACCCTTGTGGCTTGCGAGACTTGTTTGTGGATATGCCTAACAGAACAACCAAAGGAGATTAAAGGCCATGCAAAGCTTCATGTGTTTTCTTTCTTCTTCTTTTTTTTCTGTCATGCGAATTTTCTGTTTGTGGAATAAAGTGTGTTAGATATCAAGCTTGTGATTTATCTATGCTTACATCATTATAGCTTCATCAAGATGTACCACCACTCTTGCAAGAAATGAAAAGCCTTGTTATGAATGCCAAGAATAAAATGAATTGAGTAGGTTTAACATGATAGGTTTAACATGGTAGGAGTAGGTTTATCATGGCAGGTTTTCATCTTCCACTCAATGAACAATTTATGAAATCAACAATAGCAAAACACAATATAACAATCAAAAGGTCAAGAACAACACCAAAACAATAATTTATCAAATTAACAAGTTAATAAGATTAATTAAAACTGAAAATCAAAATAACAAAAATAATATTCAATCATTTATTCAATCACTATATCACTATATCAGTTCACACTTCACAGTTCACAAAAAAAAACTATATCACTATATCACCATTTCAGTTCACAGTTGAATTACTTGAATCAGAGTTCACATAGCTTCACTATATTAGCCAATCATAAATTCAGAGTTCACAGGACTTCATTATATCAGAGTTCAATCATAAATTCATAGTTAATTAAAAAAATTACCTACAGAGCATGCAAGAGCCAGTGGTTCGGAGGGGGACAAAGACACTGAGAGACAGAGCCAGAGACACCGAGTGACCAAGGGAGACATAGAGACCGAGAGCACCGCGGGAGACAGAGCATGCAAGATTGGTGGAACAGACGGTGGCTTCGAAGGTTGCGATGGTTGCTGCGCGAGGGAGGCTTCGAAGGTTGCGCGACGGAGGCTTCGAAGGTTGCGATGGCTGCTGCGCGATGGAGGGGAAGTGAGCAAGCACGAGGCGGTGGCTGAACAGAGGTGAGCTCGATGAGATTGAGACTTGAGAGGCAGCCCCTTGAAGAACTGAAGATTGATGGTTTAGAGGTTATAGCAAACTCTTGTTGTAAGTATAGTTACTAAACCAAGCAATCAACCTTTCTTACAAAAGTTTTGGTTGTCACAAGTAACAAACCCCTTAAAAATTGTTAACCGAGTATTCAAACTTCGGGTCGTCTTCTCAAGGAACTGCAAGGAAATATGTTCTTATTATTGGTTATGGAGGTTGTAAATTTGGGGTCGAGAGTGAAGAGTAGATATGACAAATAATTCAAATGGCAATTAAAATAAATAAATACTGTAAAGCAAGCTTTTGGCAAGGTAAGAGAAATTGGAAGTCCAACTTAGTTATCTCTATCAACAATAATGAAAGTTGAATCTAAATTCCACTTAGTTAACCTTTACTAAAGTAAAGGAAAGTCAAGGGACTAATTAGTTTGACCTTTGAATCCTATTTATTTCCTAAGAAAAAAAGTTGGGATTATTGAAGTTCAGTTCAATTAGCAAGATAACGATTATCAATTATGCTGAGTTTAATAATGTTGAGTTACTGATTTCTTAACCAAGACCAAAAGGGGAAAAAGTAAAATTGCTGGAATAAAAATGTCCTTAGATGGAAAGCAATGGTAACACAAATTAAGGAGAAAGCAATCAATAACTGAAATATCTCAAATAATCATTAATTCAAATTATAACATGGAAAGGGTTCATAAGTCAAGTTGGCAACATTTATAGGTACGAATAAAAGCATTAAAATAAATATTAAACCTGGATCGAGAGTCACTCTTACAAACTAAGAGAAGTTCTAAATCCTAATCCTAATTCTAAAAGAGAGAAGAGAGAACCTCTCTCAAACTAAATCTAAATCATGAAAAGTGAAAATTGGCGAGCTCTCTCTGAATGGATGCATTTCCCCACTTTATAGCCTCTAATATGTGTTTTTCAGGTCGAAAACTGGGTCAAAAACAGCCCAGAAATCGCCCCCTGCGTATTCTGGTACGTTCAGGTCGCGGACAAGTGACACGGAGGCGTCGTCCACGCGGCCGCGCGGATTGAAGTTTGCAGATGCGACGCGTCCGCGTGGATCACGCGTTTGCATCACCTAGCGTCAGGGCAACTATGGCATATTATATATCAAATCGAATCCCCAGATGTTAGCTTTCCAATGCAACTAGAACCGTGTCATTTGGACCTCTGTAGCTAAAGTAATAGCTGTTTGAGTGCGAAGAGGTCAGGCTGGACAGCTTAGCAATTTCTCCAACTTATTGTATTCCTTCCACTTTTGCATGCTTCCTTTCCATCCTCTGAACCATTCCTGTCCTGTAATCTCTGAAAACACTTAACACACATATCAAGGCATCTAATGGTAATAGGAGAGGATTAATAATAAGTAAATATAAGATCAAAGAAGCATGTTTTCAATCATAGCACAAAATCAGGAAGGAAATGTAAAACATGTAAATAGTATGAATAAGTGGGTAAAGAGTTGATAAAAACCACTCAATTGAGTACAAGATAAACCATAAAATAGTGGTTTATCACCCCTCCCTAGACTGAGTGTGTGTGAGAGATGAAGAGGAGAATGGAGATCGATTAGGGGCTAGGGCTTGCGCGATAGAGTAAGATTATATTAGGGATTGCTGGTTCAATGAGTGAATCAGTGAAAAATGGCGACGTTTAGTTGTGTTTTACAAAAAACCGGTCGGGTCACGGTTCGGTTCGATCAACTGGTTCTCGACCGATTTGTCGGTTTGATCACGGTTTTCAAAATCTGCGGTTTTTTCTATTGTCCGAACCACTTTTTCCCTCGATTTATGGTTCGACCGGCCGGTTCGAACCAATTTTCAGAACCTTGAAATCAACAGAATTGGCCAGGTGACTGGTTCCCGATTAACCCAGTTGAACCAGCTAGTCCAGTCCGATTTTTAAAACCTTGATAAAAAATAATTATTTTTATTAATGTGTGGATGTACGTTTACCATGGTTTTGAAAACCGAACTGGACCGACCGGTTCAATCGGATTAACCGGAAACCGGTCAGCTAGCCGGTCCAGATAAGCCTAAAAACCGTCCGACAAAAAACCGTTGAAAAACTGGTCGAACCGGCACTTAACCAGTGAACCGGTAAAACCAGTCGGTTTTTTGACGGTTTTCAAAGGTTTAAAAAAAAAAAACAAATCCCCATATAAAAGCCCAGCTACCCCCTTTCTCTCAGAAGAAAACCCTAATACCCCTTTCTCTCTCCCTCTGAGTTCCACGCCGCCACCACCCCCTTTGAGTTCTAGCGCCGCCACCACCAACAATAGCGTCACCTTCTCAGCTTCTCTGTCCTCGTGGTGTCGCCAAGCTTGCCTCTGTCCTCGTCGTCGTTGGTCACCCCTCTTTTCCTCTTGGATCCATTCTCGTATCGCCAGATCTACTGGGAGCTGTTGTTCTCGTCGCTGTTTCTGTCCTCGTCGTGTCGTCAAGCCACTTCTGTCATTGTCATCGTCGGCCTTCCTGAACTCGTCACTGTCCTCGGCGTTTTTGCCCGTCTTTGCCCTTTCTCTATCGAGCTCACAACACAATTCGAGCGTTACTTTCTGCCGCCGTGGACTCTTCGTCGTTTCACTCTGCCTCCATAGAAAATTACACAGTTCGATTCTCTTGCTCTCCCTCTTTCTTGAGTTATTCGATCGGTAGTTCAATTTTTTTGTTTTGTTAATTATAATGATTATGATTTGCTATTTTTATATTTTGAATTCTGATGGTTGGATAGATTAAATTCTGATTGTTGTAATTGCAAAAAATATTTCAATTGGATTACCTATGTAACTCTGTTGATTAACTGAAGAAAATATGGTTACTGCTTCATTTGATTTTCATCTTTTTTTGTTACTTTTGGAGTATTTTTGTTAATGGTTTCTGGTACCTTATTGAATTTTTTAGAATAATTCTATTGATTTTTAAAAATTAAATTATACATTAATGCCAATAACTACAGTAAGCTTTTTTTCTTTGAGATAATGTACGTCATAAAAATTTTTAAAGAATTTAAAGGTATATTTTTTATAACTGAAGTTTTATTTTGTTATATGTAATTTATACTGAGTTTATTTAGTTGAAAATTTATTGAATTTAAATATTAAAAATGATATATTAATTTTTTATAATTTTATTTTATATTTAATTAAATCGGTTGAATTCTGGTTGAACCACGGTTAGACCAGTAAACCACTAAATCGGTCATTCTATCAGTTCATTGATCGGTTCGATTTTCACAACCTTAACGTTTATACTGATAATGCATCAAAATTAATTTTTTTTTATAAATGTATGAAAATTATATTCTTTCAACTTTACCATCTATCCATGCATATGGCTCACAGTTCTTGTTCTTAATTATTACTCTCTTATTATAATAGGATCGAAAATTTTAATAATAAAAAATTAATAAAAAATAACCAAATTTTTTTTTTTTTGCCTCTCTAATATTAATGTAATAAGATATAAAGTATAGACCATTCCTCTTATTAATTAGTAATTACTAGAAACATAAGAGTAGTTTGAATTAAGAGAAAGAGGGAGGCATGGAATCGAAGTTTTATTATAAGAGTGATCATCAAAAAGGGGCCACAATGTATATTAATATTTATACATATACTATATTTATGTTACAGTGCACACGCTTAATATTTTCACGTGATGATAATTAAAATTAAAAAAAATAATATAAAATAAAAATTCACATAGAGTCGTTTTTATTATTTAAAATTAATAAATTAAAAATTATTAAATAATTTAATATATTTAATTAAATTATCATCTAATAATTTTTAATTATAACTTTATATAAAAATAACTATATTTAAATTTTTATTTTAATATAATATTATATTAACATCTTAACTATCATCTCTGTGTAAAAAAACATTGACGCAATAGTACCCACCTAATAATATTCCAAACCTTTAATTTGATATATGTAGGGAGGAATCAATTCCCTCTGGTCTTGGTCTTTGGCACCGTGACGACCAGCTTTCCTCCGCTACAAACCGCCGTGGCCATCTCCGGCCTAGTCCACGGCGGAAGCCTAAACCGAAAACCATAACACTGCTCGGCAAAACAATCTCCACCATCCATTCCCTTGATCACGATCTTGGTTATTCCAGGAACAATCTCTACAGCCTCTGCACTCACTCGACAAGAAGAAGAGCCTCTACACTTGCACGACGCAACAAATCGGAGAAACTGCGTGGTTTCGTCGATCGAAACGTCGTCGTCTGTATGGAGAGGGAGTTCAAGAACGCTGGCGAACACGTGCGGAAGTCTCCAAAGCTTCTTGGTATTGTTTGGGTTTGGGTTCGATGAAACGATGGCGTTTTGGGAACGATGGTTGGTTCGTTTCTTTGAAGAAGGGTGCACCTTCATCATTGTGAACATTTCTAGTTATTTAGTTAGTTAATTACCATGAATAAGGCCTTGTTTGGATGTATCGATATGGATAATGAAATGAGAGAAGAATGAAGACTGAGTGGTTTAATTTGTTACGACCCACTTTCTAATAAGACTTGAAGAGGAACGTGGCCGATTTATGTTTGTGGATGGTCATTTATACAGAGACACCGTGACAATATTCTGTTTGACGAAATTACCCTCTATAAAACAATATTTATAAAACATATGATAAGATCATTAGAAATTAGAATTTATTATTTTTTATTTTTTATGATCAATTACCGTAATGACTTTTAAATTATGTATTTAATTTCATAAGTCAATTATTAATCTGTTTCGTCATAAATTTAAGCTCCATTTAATGATTTACAACTAGCTAATAATTTAATTTGCTGTATGCATAAAGTGAGAATTAAATTTTTTGATATTTATTTAATCAGATAAATGAATTAACTAATTGACCAACTCAAATTAATTGTGATACTTCTTATATATGATATGCTAATGACACTATTAATTGAATTATAATTTTTTTTTCAAATTTCAATCATATTGTAGTGATGAGTTATGACAAAATTAAAGTAGAAATTTTATTTATTTTATTTTTTGGTGTATATGTATATAATGTATAAAATAGTAATTATGGATCTCAATTTAACTAATACAAATTTTAATTACAAAAGAATTTAGAGCAATGTTAACTGAAAAGAATTTCGCATATGAACAGTTGAATAACTAAAATTTACATTTATATTTCTCTAACTTATGTATAATTCACATAGTTCAATATATTGGCGGAGCTTTATTAGGAAAATGGGGGCTATGTTCCCTCCTTTTCCTCTTCTAAACTTTTGTAAGTAGTTCTATTTTAAAGAAAAATAAGTTAGCTCAATTGATTAAAATGATATACTTTTAATTTATATACTTGGGTTTAATATTATCCATCTTCACCATTCTTTGAAATGTTTTTTATTGCATGCATATATTTAAATCAATATTACACTGAATTATATTTGGTTTTTCATATATTTTTATATATTATTTTATTTTAAAATAATAAAAATTATAATATAACTAGTAGTAATATCAATTATTAATAAAAAGTTAATATTTTATTTTAAATTAATATTACAAGTTAAATGTTATTATAGTATCAATAAGATTTATTTTAATAAATTTTGATATTTTTATTTTATTAAAAATTTAAAATTTTATTTTGTTGTATTATATTATTTAATTGTAATAAAAATAATACCAAAAATAATTAATCTTGATACTTTTGAGAGATAAATATTATCAAAAATAAAATTAATCTTTTAAAATATTACAAAATAATTTATAAATCATAATCATTTTTGTATAATTTAAATAAAAAATCAGTTTTAAAAAAAATCAATTTTTAAATTAAAAAATAAGTTTTTAAATAAAAATAAGTTTTTTTAGAAAAAATATTTTTTTTCATGTCAAAAGTAATTATTTTTAAAATTGACTTTTTATTTAAATCACATTGATTTATTAATCTAAACAAATTTTTTTAACAAAAACCAAATTTACTTTTTTAATTAATCTTAATCATATGTAATCTTATATTTTAATCAATAAATTTAAAAATAAAATAATTATATTTATAATTTTTATTTTAATATAAATATTATTATATAATTTTTTTATTAAAATTTTTGGCCTCCAAAAATTTCTTTCAAGCTCCGTTCCAATTCAACAAATGACTAAATGATGGACCGGACACGGTAAATAATTTAAAATTCAACTATTCGTGGACTATTTTTAACAATTAACAAGAATACACTTGATGACTTCCGTCAAAAATAAATAAATAAAAATACCAACTTTAGTTCAAGATAGACATTAAATTCTGGCTTTAACGTTTTCAAGATTAAAATACTATACATTGTACTAAAGGCATATATATAAAGAAAGTAACGGAAGCATAATAAAATTGACTTACGTGACTTCAATTCGGAACCAAATCTTTTTGAGAGGAATGATTTATGATTTATCATTATCAGAATAAAAGTATGGTGTGTGAAGAATGGCATTGCTTGCTTATGCTTTTCTTTTGTCCGCAGGAATAATCTTGAAAAGGTTTTGAGACCAAATAAAAAGAATAAGAATAATCCGTATTAATTTTGGGTTAAAGGAATTGAATTGGAATGATGTGATGTTGGTGCTAATTAGTTATATTTTGTGTTTGTGGTTCGTATAAATTCATCAATATGTGTTGCCTACGCAGCTTAGCTTTAAACCTTAGGATAATTTTAAGTTTAATTATTTTGTTGGTTTTATAGTTTTGTAAAATTTTTAATTAGGTCTCTATATTTTTTTAATTGGATTTTTGTATTAAATTCTTCTTTTTATTTAGGTCCCTCTTGATAGTAATTAGCTTAATTTTATAGAGATTCAACCAAAAATAAAAAAATTGGTACAAAGACCTAAATAAAAAAAAGTATAAGAATCCAATTAAAAAAAAATTTTAGTGCAAGAACTTAATTAAAAAAAAAGTACAAAAATCTAATTAAAATTTTTAAAAAACTATAAGAACCAACAGAGTAATTAAACCATAATTTTATTATTATTATTATTCTTTGACACAAAGACAAAAATAAAGTAAAATTAAAAAAATTGAAAGTGATTCCCCATTGAAAATTGAATAGTCAGACTCCACTTTGGGTATGGAATGAAGGTTAGTTGCCATTCAAACCCAAACAACCCTAAATTATATATTAGAAGCTTTATTAACTTGAATTTTATTCAGGTTTAATAATTATTTTGTCCGTATAATCTTATCATATTTGTAATTAAATTTTTATATTTTTTTAAAATTAAGTACTTACATTATTTTTAATTTTATAATTAAGTATTTTTTATAAAATTCTATAAAATACTAAATAATTAATTGACAACTAATAAATAAATTAAATGAGAGCGAAATAGAATTAGAGATTTAATATTTATAATTTAGAAAAATAAAAATATTTTAAGGTGCGAATTAAAACACTAATCTTAAAGATTTTGGTCTAAAATTAAGCCAACAAACTAAAAGAAATGAAATTGGGTCTTACCGGACCCAAACCTCCATATATATACCCACATTTAATGAGTTTTCAGCCACCATTTCCCCCATTAAGTGAGAGAGGGCCGAAATTGATAGAAGAGAGAAGAGAGGAGAAAATCTAACCCTAACTCCACCTTCAAACTTTCATAACTTTTGCTATGGAGCTCCGATTGACAAGTCGTTTGCGGTTACGCGAAGTTTGTCTTCTCCTCTTCAATTCTATCTAGATAGTTTGGTGAGTAACTCGAAATCTCAATCTTAGTTTCTCATTTAAAACTGAAATCACGTTTTTGGTTTGAGTGTTGAGGATTTTTAGTAATTTTTGATGTTATAGGGATCCTCTAACTTATGTTCTTGGTGGTATCCATCATAATTAGTGGATAAAGATAAGGAACCATTTTTCCTCTTGATTCATCAGTTTATGAAAATCCTATCTTTTAATATTGTGTCAAATTATATGATATGATGTTAGATTGAGTAATTGGAAGCTTGGCTTGGTAGAACTTTGAAAAAGAAAGCTTGAAAGCTTGGAATTGCGACATTAAGGTACGGGTGAGTAGGCATTATGTAAGGGTATGTGAAAACCTAGGTTACTTGCCCCTAGAATAAGTTGAATGAAATTGATTGTTGGTATGTTTGAATAATAGTTAGTATGAGTATTGAGTTGGTTGATCCGTTTTGACATGAAATTGAGAGTGAAAATAATGAGTATTAGATGAATTGAGAAGTTCTATGTGATATGGTTGCAATTGGATATTGTGAAATATATTGGTGTTATGTTGCTTGAGAATGAATATGTATGTTGTAGTTTTAAATTGAGAATTTAATGTATGAATATTGTAATACGTGTAAATTGGGTCGGAGGCCGTGATAGGGTGAGAAAATCTCCTACGTGGTAAGTTGAGGTAAGTATGGTGAATGTTTGTATGAGAATGAGAGAACTAATTATTGATTGGTTTGAAAACTGGATATATGAATTGTAAAGCCTGAGAGATTAGTAAATAATTAGCGAATAAATTAATTATTAATAAAAAAAATTAAAAAATAAAATTTTATAGTTTAACATGATAGAGAAAATTAAAATAAGAAATTTGACGCTAATTTCAAAGAATTCGGCCAAAAATTGAGCCGAACGAGCTAAACCGGTCAAACCAGACCTGAATCGGGCCCGTGGGCCCAACCAACTCACTTACTTAAGTGAGCTTCAGCTCACTTCTCTCTCTTCTGCATGCAAGAACGCAGAAACACAGCCAAGGGAAGGGGAAGAGAAGGGTTCCAAACCCTAACCTCCATTTCAAACCACCATATCTCTCTACTCCAAGCTCTGATCGCCGCACTGTTTGAGGCCATGCCACCACCGCGTTAAGCTCTACGAATCCATCGGAACAATTTTATAGGTAAGCCACTCTATCACCCTAGTTGCTCTACCCCTTTTTATTTTCAAAATTTATTAAAGTAGTGGTGAGATTTTGCTTCCTTGATGTAATAGGACCCGATTATCTTGAGAAAAATATTTACTCTTGCTTATATGACGCTTGGGTAAGGTGAGAATACTAGAACTCTAGCTAATTTCTTGAATTGGTGTATTAAGTATTGAATTTGGGTATATGTGTGTGTGATATATGTGAATTTAGGTGTGTGTGTGTATATATATATATTGGAGCTTGAATTGTGAGCTTTGGATCTTGGGGAGGTTGGGTGATGTTGCCTTGGTGATTTTGGACCTCATGGGGATATGTTCGGTGCATTAGTGGGTTGCGTTGGATAATATGTGAAAATGGGTTAAGGTATGGTTTAGGTTTAGGGACAAAAATGATACTTTACTCCGTATTTAATATATAATGTTCTGTGAAAACTTAGGCTAGATGACCATAGGACAGGTTGGAACGTATAAATATATTTAATGCTTAGTAACCTTGATAGGGATTGTGATACAGATTTGGTGTTTGTTGGATGAATGATGAATGATGATTTGATGATGATATGTGTATGTATATATGTTGAAAAGGTAAAATGAGAATCTTGTTGATGTATTTGAGAGGTTGATGCATGATATTGTTGAATTGAGAAATGGTAGGATGTGAAGATTGATGTGGTATTGATAAAGATATGTTGTGTTGATGGTTATAGGTATGGTAAGTTGAATTGAAGTTGAGTTTTAAAGAAAATGAAGGTTTTGGCATTTAAATTGGTATATTGTTGCGTTGGATATGTGTAAAGGAAGTGGGAATTGAGTTTAGCTTTTATAAAAATTGAGGTTTGAGGTGTTTGGAAAAAAACTTATTTTTAGCCAAACTTCGGTGAGCTATAACTTGGCTTCCGAATCCCCAAATTATTTCGAACTTATTTCAAATGAAAATTGGGTCCATGAAGTTTATGCCGTTTGAAGAACGGATGAAAAATATTTTAAAACGAAAAAGTTATGTGTGTCGGAAGTTTGGAGTGCAAAGCTAAAAATTTTGCAGCATTAAGCATTTTTGCTGTTATGCATAACTTGCGTACACGACCACTGCACGCGACACGAACAACCTATTCGGGTTGGATGTCTCGCGTACCCAAGCATAGAAAATTGTACTTCCACGCGTACGCGTGGCCAACGAATACGCGTGACCTTTCAGAAATGCACTCCCACGCGTACGCGTGGCCCATGCGTACGCGTGACCCCTGTTTTCAGCAAATGGGATTTTTGTGCTTTAAATATGATTTTAAACCTCTTAACCTCTATTTTCATTCTTTTAGCCCCTAAAGATTAGTTTTAAGTGTAGTGATGAGATTAAGCTATGGAAAGGAAGGTTACTTGGAAGTAAAAGAAGGTCTAGAGTAACTGAATTGAGATCTTAATGATGAGATTGGGGATGACTGTGTGTGGCTAGAATGGTCAAGATGTGTGTGTGGCTGAAATGGTCGAAATGGCAAGGTCTGGGTGCGATCCCGCTTGCGTGTTAACTTGAAAATGTGTTCGGATGGAAAGTTGAGGACGGAAGTTCCCTCTCTTGTCGTGATAGGGGTGTGGGGAAAGTGGAAAGACACTCTCCTTCGTATTATTTTCCCCACATTCTTTTCTGGTTGCAAGTTGGAAAGGCATACTCATTCGATGTGGAAAGGCACTTTCCTTCGTGAAACCTCCAGGAGAAGGTGGAAAGGCATTCTCCTTCGTCTATGATCCTCCTGGAGATACGCAACCTAGAAACCAATGTCTGAGTTAGCTATCAGATGTGTCGGGTTCTGGAAAAGTAATCGACACGTAAGCTCACGGCCAGTAGGATAGACATACATCATATGCATATGTGTGCTTTGTTTGATTGTGAATTAATTGGGATTGCCTAAGTGATTATAATATGCTATTTGTTGTATTTGCTATCTGTATTACTTGTATTCTACCTATGTTTAGCATTGTCTGCTTGTTTGTCTTTGTAACTTCACCAGGAGATAGAGGAACGGAGAAAAGGCAGAGATATTTAGGGTTCTAGTTAAGTTTTAGTTAGATTTAAGGATATGGTTAAGTTTAGAAAGCCTTAGAGAACCACCCTGATTTGTGTTTTCTGTCTTAGTTTCTTTAAGCTTTATATCTCATGTGCGTGGCACCTTTACCATGCTGAGAATCTTTGGTTCTCATTCCATACTATGTTGTTGTTTTTCAGATGCAGGTCGAGATGCACCTCGGTAAGCGTCTGGAGCTTCCGCAGCGAAGTGGTTTGCTTTGGGGTTTTCCTATATATATATATATATATATATATATATATATATATATATATATATATATATATATAGCTTCTCCTCTTGTTTATATAACTACTTTACTTTTGTACCTTTTAGAGGTTTTATGGAGAACTAGGGCTTTTAAAACATGTACTTTTTGGGCTAAGGGTTGTATATTTTATATGTAAATATTCTCCGACCAGCCTTAGCTTCGCAAGTTGAGTTAGGAGCTTGTTATTTTATACCTTTTGGCTCTCTATTCCTAGTTTCTGTTATCTTATTTTTTTTAACCTTAGATTTCTTCGCATGCAAGTAATCTTGTTTCCGGAGCGTTGTTCTTTTTATTTTGTGTTTTTGCTCTATCCGTTTTTCAAAGCTCCTCGTATACTGTATCCTTTTCAATAATATATATATATATATATATATATATATATATATATATATTATTTTAGAGGTCGTAATACTATACCACCTTTATTTTACGGCTTAACCGTAAAGCTCTGTGTGGTAGGGTGTTACATGAATGTGTGTGTTGTTGATGAATATAAGGAATTAGACAAAGTGTGTTAAATAAATTGGGAATGAGTTGAAGTAGGCTTCAAGTGGTTGAGAATTGTTGAATAAGTGTTTGGGAGTGTATTTGAGAGGTTTTGGAGTGGTTTATGATTGGAATGAATTAAAAATTTATGAAATTGAAGAGTTTTGAGAAATTGGTAAAAACAGATTTTTAGTCCGTGACTCAGCCCTCAAAGTTAGAAAATTAATGAAAGTAGATTTTTATGAAAATTTATTCAATAATCTTTCTAACGGTTCAAGAATGGTTAAAAAATGAATTTTGTACCAAAAGATATAAAGGCTAAAAAATTGGGTTAAAAAATTGATTTTTACACTTAACACCTTTTTGCCTTTCTGCAATACTCGCGTACGCGGAGGTGCCACGCGACGCGGGCACTGGGCTCTGTCTAGTGGTCTTGCGTATGCAGAAGGAGGCATGCATACGCGGGAGTATCGAAATGGCAGACTTGCGTACGCAAACGTGGTACGCGACGAGAGAAAATGCTGTTGTTTTCACCACTTGCGTACGCGGACAAGGGCTCGCTTATGCGACACCCAAATTTTCAATCCTTGCATACGCGAGCCACATGCATGCGTACGCAGACCTCCAGATTTTGCAAAAGTGTTTTTTTAAGATTTTTTAACCATTCCTTTAGCCTCCAAAACCTCTGTAAATCCTGTTATGAGTCTAGAGCCGGTGTAATAGAGAGTGGAGAGGATAAGTATGGAACCTAACAAGTTGAGTTAGTAAATTGAAGAGATGTGGATTAATGTAATAATACGAGAGAATGATGAGATTGAGTTAATATGATTGAGTGATGAGATTGAGATGATACGAGAGAATGATGAGGTTGAGATGATTCGAGAGGATAACAAAAACGAGATTATATGATTGAATGATGAGATTAAGTTGATTCGAGAGGATGATGAGAACGAGAATATATGATTGAATATATGAAATCGTATGATTGAATAATGAGATTGAAATGATTAGAGAGGATAATGAGAATGAGTTTGATTGATAATTGAGCTTCTAGGATAGATGCAAGGATTGTGGTTTTGTCCCACTTGCTCCCAGTTGGTATTTGAGCTTCCTAGATAGATTCAAGGATTGTGGTTTATTCCCACTTGCTCCAAGATAGAAGTGAGACTGTTGACCCTCCGTTGCAAGATGTGGCCGGTCAATTATACATTCCCGGATAATCCGAATGGATATTTATCAATGAATATGAATGCGAGCTTTGGGGATGCGTGCACAGAGAGATTATCCAATGGTTAGCTACCAGGACATGTCAGATTTGGCTGTATAACCGACAGATGAGCTAATTGGCCATAGGGCAGGCATGTATCATTTTTATTTGTGTGCATTTGTTTAGGTGTGCATCTTGTATTTGGTTTTCCTATTTGAATAATTGTATCTATCTTCTAATTGATCTAATTGATCTACCTATACTCTCTATTTGTGTATTCTTTGTATTGTCTTGTATGTGCTTGCATAACTGAGAGATCCCTTATGCTGACGTTGGTGATGCTGAGGGTTGTTCTTAATGAGAGGTGATGATCGAGAATTGTGGAAATGAATAACTGAGAATAAATTGATAATATTGAAATTAAACCTTAATTGGAAATTATTAAATGAGTTGGATGTAAGACCCAGAACCTTTGAAAAGTCTTATTATGATCAAGTCTCAAATCATATAGTTATTTATAGCCTTAATTTCGGAAATCATTTTATTAAAGATAATTAAGGCAAGTTGTGATTTATTGAATTTGAGACAAGTTATGATTTATTATCCAATTTTATAATTGTTGGATTATTTTCTATATTCAAATTATAAAGTTAGTAGTTGTGAAATAATAAGGATTTTATATGACTTGGATTAGATAAGTAATATTTTAAATATTAGTATTGCTATTTTGGAAAAATGAAGAAATTAAGTATATTATTTCTAATTATTTGATTTGGGCATTTTATTGAAGGTAATTGGTAAAATTGATGAGCAAATAGTATTTTTCCATATACAATTAGTGTTGAATTTAATTTGGGTTTCCATTATTGTATCATTCCCAATTTTATGTGAAATTACCAAATCACCCCTTGTCCAATTTTCAAAATAATGAAACCCTAACCCAACGACCCGTTACCCGACCCGGTTCCCTTTTCCCCCATACCCAACTGCAGCCGAAATCCCTTTCTTTCCCCCTAAAACAGTAGCAAACACACACAAACCCTTTCAACGAAAATTGAACAGAGAGTGAGAGGCTGGGTTGTGGGTGAGGAGAAGAGGAGAGGAAGGAGATTCGTGCCGGTGTGCTGGGCTCCACCACCGCCATCGCGTCGTCGCCGTCGCGCCTCCTGCGAGCAGCTTCGCCGTCTGTTCTGCTTTGTGTCAAGTTTGTCTCGCTACTGATGCCGCCGAACTAGGCTGAGGGAGAGAGAGATCGAAACGAGCCATGAGAGAGGGCGACGAGCGCGAGCCAGGACTGGGAAGGAGAAGACACCGCCGCGCATCCTTGCCGCCGTCGCTGGAGATCTGGGAGTTACCGTCGATCGCCTTTGAGTCACGCCGGACCCAGAACTGTGAACGTGATGGATGCAATGCAGGAGCCCGACGCGAGAAAGAGGGAGCGCGCGTGCGCGCGCAGGGAAGGGCGACGCCGCTGTCACCGCCGTTGCTGAGCTGCTGTCGCCGCTGTGAAGGCTGCACTACTGCCTTTGTTGTTGTTGGGGAGAAGGAGACCGGAATGGGTAAGTAAGATGGGTTTTTGACACCGTTGGAACTCTGTTGCTGTTGTTGTCGTGGCCGCCGCACCTTTGGCTGCCGGGAGCGGTAATGTGGCCGCCGGAACCCATCTTTCTTGGTAAGCATTTTGCTTTCCAAACACCTTAAATTGATTACTCTGTTATAGTCCGTTAGAAATTCTGAGACATTGGTTACACAGGGTTGAGTCCTGGTATTTGCGCGTCGAATTTAAGCTGCCGCTGGACCACCGGAGCTTTTGGCCGCCGCCGGAGCTGTTGCCGGGGCCGGTTCGAAATTGCAACTGCTTCGTGTTGTTATTCCGATAAGAAATTATGTTTTGAAAAGCCTCGCGTTAGTATTCGGTTGTGTTTGGTTAATAAATGAGTTTTGGTAACGTGGGGTCGAGTCCTGATTATTATATGTTGTGATTAGTGTTGCTATGGTTATTGCGAAAATGGCTGGGAGCTGAGGTTTTGGTTGCCAGTGATTTCGAGTTGAGGCGGAAAGGACTCTGTGAGGCATTTGGGTTATGGAATTTGCGTTTTGAGGTAGGGGCGCTTTCCAAAAACTATATTTTTATATATTGAAATTATTATATATGGATACTGATGCGAGAGAATGTATATTTGGTGATTGTATCGGCTTTATGTATGGTTTGATTTGCCTTGGTTGATTATGAACGTCTGTTGGTTGAATTGTGTAGTTTTGTGAAACGAAATGCTTTTCAAGTTTATTCTTTTAAAGCTTTGAGATCGAGTTTAATCCGTTGAGAATTGATTTGAGTTAATTTTCTTGAGAATGTGAAAAATAGAATCCACTCTTCAATTCAGCCTGGCTTGCTTTAAATGATCTGGTTTTTGATACATGGTTGTTACTAAACCGTTTCCTTGAAACCTTAGAAATGAGTTTATTCGGCTGATAATGATTTGATTTTGAAACGATTTTCTTGAAATATGGTATTGAGATTGACTGTCGGATTTTGGCTTGCCTTTGAATTGATTTTGGATTTTGGGCTGTTGGAAAAGGATTGTGGAATGGTTTGGTTGGGACCCGAACCGGGTGGCAAAGTCCAAGTTTTAGGGGAGGTGCTGCCGAAATTTCTATAAAATTCGAGTCTTTATTGAAATGTTGTTTGGAAAATGATGAGTTAAGGGCTTCTACTATTCTATTTGAACTATCAAGAAAAGGATGATTCATGCTTTCGAAATGAGTTAGTAAAGAGAAAATTGTGATTTAGTCTTGCTTCTTAAGAAAGGCATTGTATCTCTTTCAAGAGAAAGTTATTTAGATGAAACTTGTGTTTTAAAGCTATTTGAATGTGAAAAGGGTTTATGCCTTCGAATTTGACTTGGGGGTTTCAATTAAAGAAGTTTCAATGACTTTGAAAGAACCCGAATGTCTATTGACAAGTTTCATTTTGAAATGTTTTGAGAAAGGTTTTAAGTACTCTTTGAATTCTGAATTCTTGCAAGACTAAGATAATTTTGAACAGTTGAAACGCTTTAGAATTTATCATGGGGGTTAAAGTTGGTTTTGCCTAAGTAAAGGAAACGGCTTTGAAAGAAGTAAATGATTACGTGACTCGGTTTGGCTTAGATCCTATTTTATTACTCAAATCGGAAAGCCAATGTTTTAATGATTTTAAATGAATTTGGCGAAATGAGTTATGTTATTCTCCCCTAAAGACTTGGGACTTGCCGAGAAACTTTTGTTATAAAATCCCATTGTTGGATGGGTGATTTTGAATATCTCAAAGAGATTTTTAACTTGCCATGATTATGGAAGTTTTGTAAAGAGGGTGCCGAGAGTGGCATTATTTTTAAAAGGAGAATTTACCTTGAGTGAAAGTGGCTTATGAGGCTGAGATGATTTGAGAAATGAGATCTTTAAAGCCAAGGCTGAAAAGAGTTGAAATTTGATTTCAAAGTGAAATGACTTGAGAAAAGTGATTTATGGCTTAAATGCCGGTTTTATGAATTTGAGGATTTTGAATGGTGGAAGTGCTGTTTTTATTATGGGCCGGAATGGCTGTGTATGATTATGAATATTGGCTGGTTCTGGATTGAACCGTGAGCCGGAATGGCTGTGTGTGATTATCAATATTGGCTGGTTCTGGATTGAACCGTGAGCCGGATGGCTGAGATGGATGTTGATCCATGGCCGAGAATGAATGCATATATGCTGAGATATTGATAATTGTGAATGTTTGCACTTCCACTATCGGAGATGAGGGTTTCCCTGGGAGGAAGCAGTGGCTAGCCACCACGTGCTCCAGGTCGAGACTCGAAGCTCTTTTGACCCTATGTCGTAAGTGTGGCCGGGCACTGTGAAAGGCCCGGATGAGCTCGCCCCCGTAAATATTCACCAGTGAGGGTGATGGATATGGATCATTATTATGATCAAGCTTATGATGAGTATAACTCAAGTTGGGGATGCGTGACAGAGGGACAGTCCAATGGTTAGCTACCAGGACTTGTCGGGTTGGCTTTATAACCGACAGATGATATCATCAGCCACTAGGGACAGGCATGCATCATATGCATCTATGTGACATTATTTGGGTGTGCATATTGTACTTGGTGTGCATATGTGATTAACTGCTAATTGTTCTACTTGCTGTAACTGTCTGTTTGTGCTTGAACTTCCTATCTGTATTTGCAACTAGGACTCTATTGGATTGTGGTGATTGGTTGATGGTTGGATTGTTTGGGCCTAGGGCCGTGGTTGAAATGAGATGGACCGATGGTTGGTTTCGGTTTTGTGTGTTTATGGTTTGGAAAAATATGAAAGGCTATTTTGGTTCAGCATAGATAAACCTTTTTGAAAGGCTTTTGATGTTTTTGAGAATTGAACGGTTCCTCTTTCAGAAAAGATTTCCGACTTTACTTTTTTTGAAAACCGTTGTTTTTGAAAAGAGGCATAAGACGGTTATTAATCACTGGTACGGTTTATCTTCACGTATCCTATTACAGTAATTCCCAAAAACCCTCTACTGAGAACCCTTTCGAGGATGATGTTCTCACCCCCCTACATTTTTCCCCTTTCAGGATATGGGTGCAGAAGTCACGAGAAGTTTATTTAGTTGTTGAGATGCTCTGTATTGTTTTAGTTATGGTGTATTGAACCCTCGCCTTTATCTTGATATATTCTGTAAGAGGGATAGGAATTGTATTGGTTAATGCTTGTAATATTATATATGTATATGTATATATATGGATGTACTCTTTATGAGTTTTTGTAAGTTGTATGGTATTTATGGATGTACGTTATCGAACAAAAGTATTTTTGGGAGCGGTATTACGGTTTAAAGTTTTAATCAGGCTCATATTTTAGTATTAAATAGTATAAGTGTCGTCGTAATATCCGAGCTATCAGAGTCGCGCAGCCGGAAGCGTGAGCTTTGGTAGTTAGGGTATTACATTGAGAATCTATGATATTGAGATAGATGATGATTTGTATAAAGGAAAATTTAGATTTAAAGACCATCAATATAGTTGAGATTTAGTTTATCTACCTTGAATCGGATTAGCGAGAACCCTAGGCTTGGACTTGTGTGATTGGAGATTAGGATTGTCTAGCGGGTTCATGTGATTTTACATAGTCTCTATTTGGAATTATTGTCCTACTGAGAACCCCGTAAGGGATGATGTTCTCACCCGTTTTGGGAATTATTACATTTCAAATGTAGGTCCCGGTGCTTCTCAGTGAGCTGGAGGTTTATTTGGAAGGACAGCGAAGAAGACTTTTAATTCTGCTTTAATTTTAGAATCTCCTATTTTTAAAAACACTTATATTATACACTTGTTTTCAAAGACTTGCTGATACGGATTTTGATAAACAATATCCACCGGCAAGTGTACCGGATTGTAATCAAGTAATAATTCACTATGAGTGATGTCAATCCCACAAGGATTGATAGATCAAGCAATTTTAATCAACTAGTCATTCTAGTTAAGCAATCAATTGAGGAGAGTTGGTAACTTGACAGTGAAGTAAATGACTAGAAATAAAGAGCGGGAATGTAAATAGCTGGAAATTTAAAGTGCATAAAGTAAATTGTAATAATATAAACGCAGGAAAGATAAATGACATGAAATTTAGAGTGCTGGAATATAAAGGAATTGATGAACAATAAAGCAATAAGAGTAAAATAGGGGATCAAAAAGGGGGTAGATAGGATAAGGGAGATTCATTAGGGTACATAAATATTGAATTCTCTGGATCAATTATTTTTCATCTCATCTTCAATCATGCAAATCATTGATCTCTTGGCAAATCATAAGTGATTGAAACCCAATTCCTTAGTGAATCAATCTCTCTAAACTTGATCAATTGCCAATTTCTTGATCTAATTGCTCATGAGAAGAGATGAAGATTGGTCTCTGATTTAGAGCCATACAATTCCGTAAACCCAAGTTGTGGGTTGATTACATGTCATAATATCAAACCCAAACCCAGATTTGTACAATTGTGAGAAAGGACTTCTAGCTTAATTATATGATTCCTTTTCCAAGGTTCACATAGAATCCAAGTAGATTCAAACACTTTTCCAAGATCTTCGAATCCTTGAAATGAAGAATGAAGATTCTTTCTAGATAATCAAATAAAAGATGAAGAGAAGAAGAGAATAAAATTCACTATTGATATATCAAATTATAATAGAGCTCCTTCCCCCAATGAGAGAGGGGATTTAGCTACTCATAGCTCAGAGAAAGTACCAAAAACTGATGAAAAATCCAAGTGGAGTAAAGTGTAGAAAGTAGAAGTAAACATTCTGAAAGGGAAAAAGTTTAGAAAGTAAAAGTCCCCCCAATGAAGTGCTTCCCTGAGGTTTATAAGTGCAAATTAAACTCAAATTATAAGTGCAAACTTATTTCTAACTAACTCTTGATGGACCCAACTTGCTGGGTGAGGGGCGGGTTGAGTGGCGTGCCACGTTGGTGGCGTGCCCAAGTTGTGAAGGTCTTTAATCTTCTCTGGATCCTTTACCTGGCGTGCCGCACCCACTGGCACGCCCATTCCCACACCTAATTTTAAGAGTTGACGTGCCACTCCTTTGAGTACGCTCAAGCTTACACTTTGGAATTGTTGCCTGGCGTACCACGCCATAATACACGCCCATTGGCATGCCAGTGTAAAAAGGTTTGGCGTGCCACCTGTACGAGCATGCCAAGTTACATGCCTGTTTTGGAAGCTCTTATTCTATCTTCTGAAAATTTGGCCTAGCGTGCCATGCTAGTATAAAGAGTTGGCGTGCCACTTTGAGCAAGCACACCCAATGCCACGCTTGAGGTTAAGAACTAGCGTGCCATGCCGTATGCACGCCATACACACGCCCTTGTTAAAGAATTCCTTAAGCTGGTTCCCAGCGTGCCACTTCTTCGTGCACGCCCAATGACACGCTGGGGCTGGATAGTTGGCGTGCCACGCTATACTACACGCCAGTGGCATGCCCCCTTGATGATGAAGTCTGGAGTCTCTGGGTACTTGGCCTGGCATGCCATGCTTTGGACACGCCTATTGGCACACCATCAATGAGGGTTAGCGTGCTACTCTTATGGGCACGCCATACACACGCCCTCTTGTTTGCTGCTACTGGATATTAAGCCTGGCGTGCCATGCCAAGCACACACCAACTAGCACGCCCTTGCATGTGGCCCTGGCCTGCCACGTTATATTACACGCCTTCGAGCACGCCCTTGATTGAGAGGGCTTCTGGCCTGGATGACCAGCGTGCCATGCCCTCTGACACGCCTAGTGCACGTCCAATGTCACAAGTTGGCATGCCACTTCTTTGAACACGCCAGGTGGCACGCCCTTGTTGGAGGGGTCTGGGAAGGCTTTTAGAATGTTGGCCTGGCATGCCACGCCTTTGGCACGCCCGTGTTACTGGACTTAGGAACCTTCTCTAGAGACTTGGCCTAGCGTGCCACGCCATAGCCACGCCCATGGCACACCCAGTGTAAAGGGTTGGCATGCTACTCCTTCGCACATGCCTTTGAGTATAAGCCTGGCGTGCCACGCCATACCACACGCCTGGTGGCACGCCCGTATTAGTGAATGTCAGGAACCTCCTCTGTTGTCATGGTCTGGCGTGCTACGTTGAGGACATGCTTAGAGGTAAGCTTGTGTTAAAAGAGTGAGCGTGCCACGCTTGGGACACGCCTAGAGGCACGCCAGCTTTGCTTCACCCATAGGGTTTTCTGTCTTTTTGGCCCAGCGTGTCACGCCAGTTGGCACGCCACTGACACACCCTACTTCTTTTCTTCTTTTCAACCTCTTTGCTTCCCCTTTTTCTTGAAATTCATGCAAGATAAATACTCAAAGTAGTGCTCCTTAAATTTCATGACATATTCATTAGTATTACACCATTTAGTTGAGAAATTTTTCATTCTTGACAAGAACTACGTGAAAATATAAGCAGATGATGCAAGTCATCACTTGCCTTTAGAGGCTTATGATGTATTTTGGAGAGATAAGTTATGTCTATCCAACTATTTACTATTGTAACTCTAGCTGGCCTAATCTTCGCAGGCCGGAACTAGATGATATTTATATATATACTTATATATGCCTTATTACTCTTATTCTTTCTTCGAGCTTTTAATTAACTACGTTATCCGACGCGCTTATATTTACTATGAGTGTGAACGATTGGCAAATTGTCCTTTATTCGAGTTTAAAATTTTTTCACAGGCTTCTAGTGTAATATCCCTATATATATATATATATATATTATACCCCAGCTTGAGTCGTAACACCAAACCATGATTAAATTATGACTTAAGTATAAGTCAATGAATTGTAGGGTGTTGCATTTTTCGTATAAAAAATATTAAAATTAACAAAATATTCTTCTAAAAAATTATTTGGTTAAATATTTAATTAGGTTCTTAATTATAGGTATTTTTAATTTGTGGATAAATATTCTGTTAACTCTAATAGTTTTTGCACTAACTGGTAATTAATGATCTAATTATAAAATTAAAGTAGTGTAGAGACTTAATTAAAAAATATATAAAAATCTAATTACAAATTTAGTAAAATTACAAGAAGTAACAAAGTAATTAATTTTTTTTATTTATTATAGGTAGTGTGATGATCTGTTTATGAAAAATTACAGTAATGCATATATATATTCAATCAACAAGCCCATGAGATTTTTTTAAATAAATAAAATAAATATTTTATTTAACAAAATATATATTTTGTAGTATTTTTGTCAACATTCATCATATGTCTTATCTCATTTACAGTGTAAACGAAATAAGATTGTATGTATCTCATTTACAATCATTTATATTGTAAACAAGATAAGGCACGAAATAAGAGACGTGTATATTTCGTTTACAGTGTAAATAAGATACGTGCAATCTTATTTCGTTTACACTGTAAATGAGATACGTGAATACTTATGACATTTTTACTATAAACGAGATGCGTAACGACAAATTTTTAGCAACTATAAAAGGATGTGCAACCCTTTGTATTCTCCACAAATATTTCACTTCTTCTTCTTTACCCTTTTTGTTCTGAAAAGTAAGCCAAAATGTCTTGTAGTAGTGAACATTTGGTTATAAGTGTGTATCTCAATTGCCATATGAGAAACATTGATATTGGGGTGAAATTTGAGTGTGAGAATCCCATTTTGTTGCATACCCGGTGACTAAGTTATTGTCGGAGCTGGAAAGTCTGATATTGAGTAGTGTTCATACCCTGGATCGAGCTATACGGTCCGGATCGGACGGAGATAAAAGCGACCGACCTCTTACAAGGTTGGCCGTCACCGACCTCTTCTTAAAGAGAGCTCGGACAAATCGCCATAGAGGCCCAAGCAGACCCAAAGCAGAGGATCACAGCCCACCTGGTGGTTGACCAAAAGATAGGTGATCTTACCCACGAAAGATAAGATAAGATAAGATAACAAACTTATCTTAAAGGAAGGTCACTCCACACTACTATAAATACACTGGAGCACCCAAGTATAACTCATACTCCAATTCTACAAAAAATTTGCTAAAAGCCCGTGCTAACTTAAGCATCGGAGTCTCTTGCAGGTACCAGCACCCTCTGGTGACCAAGGATCAGCAGCACCTCAAGATCCAGCAAGTTGGACACAGCTGCTCCGACCACACCAGAAGATCTCCTCCGAGATCGACCTTCAGTTTCAGGTAACCCTCGAAACATTGGTGCCATTGCTGGGGACCCTGAATGTCATCCCACCGTCATGGTAGACAATCCCGACAACGATCATGACTCCGGTTTGGAAGAAAGAACGCCGCATAAGAACATGGATGCTGCATCCAAGGAAACACCTCAACCCAAGGGAGACAAGCAAACCCCAAACGCAGAGATCATAGATGCAATCCGTGAACAATAGGATCGCCTTAAACAGCTCGAACAGGAAGCTGAACAGCAGCGAGAGGCCGAGAGATACCTCCGGAGAGAAACAAGATGGCGTCGACAGCTGGAGGACAAGCTCTTAAAGCTCGAAGCCGACCTCAAAACTAAGACCACCCGATCCAGCCACGAAGATAGCCCCCACAAGGACCAAGACCCGTTCACAAAGGAGATCATGAAAGATAAAGTTTCAAAGGACTTCAAAGCCCCCGACATGACCCTGTACGATGGTACGTCTGATCCAAGCCATCATCTCAGCAATTTCAGAAGTCGAATGTATCTTACGGATGCCTCAGACGCAATCCGTTGTAAAGCCTTTCCGACCACTTTAACCAAGACGGCAATAAAGTGGTTCGACAGCTTGCCGCCAAGATCAATAGCAAGCTTCGATGACCTTGCCAAGAAATTCCTAGCTAGATTCTCTATCCAGAAAGACAAAGCCAAGCATGCTTCAAGCCTGCTAGGGATTAAGCAAGGAGATTGGGAAAGCCTCTGCAACTACATGGAAAGATTCAACAAAGTATGTCTGGACATACAAAATCTTCCAACAGAAGCGACCATCATGGGTCTCATCAATGGCCTACGAGAAGGACCCTTTAGTCACTCCATATCCAAAAAGCATCCAACATCTCTCAACGAGGTTCAAGAACAGGCGAAAAAATACATTAATATGGAGGAGAACTCCTGATTAGGAGAAACCTCCAAGACTGGATTCTCCTACCCACCTCGGGACAATGATAAAGAGTCCAGGAAGAAAGAAGACCAACCTACTGAGAAACCCAGAAAGTACCACAACTACACCCCTCTTTGGGTGTCTCTCGTGGACGTTTATCGGGAGATATGCAACACTGAGATGATCCCACCCCCTCGCCCGATTAAACACAAGAGAGGAGGAAGTCGGACAGAGTACTATGAATACCACCAGATCTACGGACACCCCACTAATGAGTGCCACGACCTAAAGAATTTCATAGAAAAGTTAGCACGAGAAGGGAGACTAGATCGGTTCTTAGCCCACAGAGCGAACGAACTAAAAAAGAGAGGAGGGATGAAGAGGGTGGACGAGCTGAACGTCCCCTCACACCCCTGAGAGACATATTCACATAATAAATGGAGGATTCACAGGAGGAAAAATCTCTAAGTCATCGCGCAAAAGATACCTTAAAGAGGTGTACCATGTCGGAGGAGGGGACAGGTCGGTCGACCTCCCACCTATTAACTTCACTCAAGAAGCGCCGTGAGCATCATCCCAGGGCATGATGACCGCGTGGTCGTTACCATCATACTTGCCAATGCCAATCTCCACCGAACATTGGTAGACCAAGGAAGCTCTGCGGATATCTTATTCAAATCCGCCTTCGACAAGCTCGGCCTACAGGAAAAGGAACTCAGAGCATACCCTAATAGTCTGTTCGGGCTCGGGGATACCCCATTCCAACCACTAGGGTACATCTCGCTACACACGACCTTCGGAAGAGGAACACGGTCAATAACACTGAGCATATACTACATCGTAGTCGACGTGAGCTCGGCATACAACGCCCTCATAGGTCGGACAATGCTAAACCAGCTCGCCGTGGTGGTCTCTACTCCGCACCTATGCATGAAGTTCCCGACTCCAGAAGGGATCACCACTATAAAGGGAGACCAAAAGCTCGCGCAATGTTGTTACAACGAAAGTCTGAACCTTAAAGGCGACCCCAGAGTAAAAGAAACCAATACTATAGAACTCGGGAGAATTCGAGCTCGTGAAGAACTCCGCCCTCAGCCGGAAGGTGAAACCAAAGAAGTTCAAATTGGAGATACTCCAGACAAAACAACAAACATAGGGGTGAATCTAAATGAAGACCTAACAGAGCTGCTAACAAATCTCCTAAAGGATAATTCTGACCTCTTTGCATGGAAGGCTGCAGACATACCCGGTATTGATCCCGGACTAATGTGTCATAAGTTAGCCGTATACCTTGGGCCTCGGCCAGTACAATAGAAGCGTAGGAAGCTTAGTCCAGAGAGGTCGGAAGCCATAGAGGAGCAGGTACAGGCCTTGTTGGAGGCAGGGTTCATAAGGGAGGTAAAATATCCATTATGGCTAGCCAATGTAGTATTGTTCAAAAAGTCAAATGGGAAGTGGCGAATGTGCACTGATTACACCGACTTCAACAAAGCCTGCCCGAAAGATCCTTACCCACTCCCGAATATAGACACACTAGTCGACGCCTCATCGGGATACAAGCACCTCTCCTTCATGGACGCTTACTCGGGATACAACCAAATCCCGATGTATCAATCCGACCAGGAGAAAACCTCATTTCTAAACCCAAGAACAAATTACTGCTACGTAGTCATGCCTTTCGGACTCAAGAAAGCATGAGCTATATATTAAAGATTGATGAACAAAGTGTTCGCCAATCACATCGGAAAGCTGATGCAGGTTTATGTAGACGACATACTGGTAAAGACACAAAGAGAGGAAACATTGTTATCCGACCTCACTGAAGTGTTCAACACCATAAGAAAGAATGAGATGAGATTTAACCCCACAAAATGCATCTTCGCAGTAGAAGCTGGAGAATTCCTTGGCTTCATGCTCTCTCAAAGGGGGATTGAAGCAAACCCGGATAAATGCCAGGCCATACTTAGCATGAAAAGCCCGACCTGTGTTAAGGAGGTCTAACAGCTCAATGGAAGACTAGCGGCTCTATCTAGATTCCTTGCTGAATCGGCATTAAAATCTCTCCCGTTCTACACAACGCTAAGGAAAGGAAAGATGTTCGAATGGATCCAAGAATGTTAAAAAGCATTCCAAGACTTTAAGACATTCCTGGGGTGACCACCCATCCTAACCCAACCCAGGGAAGGTGAAGAACTAATCCTATACCACGTCGTAGGAAGTCGGACAATAGCTTCAGTACTAGTCAGAGAAGACAAAAATGGGCAACAACCCATTTACTTCATCAGTAAGGCTCTACAAGTGGCTGAACTAAACTATCAAAAGATAGAAAAGTTCGCCTACGCCCTTATACTCATTTCTCGACGGCTCCGGCCATATTTTCAAGTTCACACTATCAGAGTACGGACCAATCAACCTATAAAAAGTATTCTACACTTAGTTGGAAGAATTTTACAATGGGCAGTCGAGTTGTACGAGTTCGATCTCAAATACGAAGCTCGGACAGCCATCAAATTCCAATATTTGGCCGACTTTATTGTAGGATATACCGACACCTCAGACACCCCCACTGACATTGATGGTTCATCAAACAAAGCCGGAAGTGGAGCCGGAGTAATCCTAGAAAGTAATCAAGGAACTCAACTTGAGCTCTCCTTAAAGTTCGAGTTTTCCACCTTAAATAACCAAGCCGAGTATGAAGCCCTACTGGCAGGCTTGAAGCTGGCTAGGGAGGTCGGCGCTCAAAAGCTTACCATTTTCAATGACTCACAGGTAGTCACCTCGCAAATAGAAGGGAGCTACCAGGCTAAGGATCCCACCATGAAGAAATACATAGACAAGACCAGAGAACAGCTCGAAAAATTCATGGGATATGAGGTCCGACATATACCTTGGGAATAAAATGCCCGAGCTGATGCACTTACAAAACTAGCTAGCACCAAACCTGGAGGTAACAATAGAAGCCTCATCCAAGAAACACTACAAAATTCATCAACCTTGGAAGAAAAAAAGTCTTAAGCATATCAGACCAGGACCTAGGGTGGATGACTCCCATAGTCAGCTATCTCAAGTCTGAAACACTTCCCGTAGACAAAAAGGAAGCAAAAAGGCTAGTACGAGAAGAGCAGTACTACACTATAGTGCACGACGTCCTATATAGGAGAGGAATCTCTACACCGCTCCTAAAATGCATCCCGACCTTTGCTACGAGGGGAGTTTTTGAGGAAGTCCACAGTGGCATGTGCGGAAACCACCTCGGGGTACGAGCTCTTTCCAAAAAGGTACTCCGAGCTGGTTTTTATTACCGACTTTGCAAAAGGAAGCAACAGAGTTCGTCAAAACATGCCCCCCCATGTCCGAAGCACGCCAACTTTCACATCGCACCACCTGAAGAATTCATTTGTGTCACTTCACCTTGGCCATTCGCAAAGTGGGGGCTCGACCTCCTCGGACCTTTCCCTCAGGGATCAGGACAAGTCAAGTTCCTCATTGTAGAAATAGACTATTTCACAAAATAGATCGAGGCTGAACCTTTAGCCACTGCCACTGCCCAAAGAAGTCGGAAGTTCTTGTACAGAAACATTGTCACGAGGTTTGGGATTCCATACTCCATTACCACTGACAATGGCACTCAGTTCACCGACACGGGCTTTAAAAACCTGGTAGCCGATTTGAAAATCAAGCACCAGTTCACCTCCATAGAGCACCAGTTCACCTCCGTAGAGCACCCACAAGCCACTGGACAGGCGGAAGCCGCCAACAAAGTCATACTGGCCGGGTTAAAATGGAGACTACAAGACGCCAAGGGAGCTTGGACCGAAGAGCTCCCGCAAGTCCTATGGGCATACCAGACAACACCACACTCAACCACTGGAGAATCACCATTCCGACTTGCTTACGGAATAGAGGCAATGATTCCTGTGGAGGTAGAAGAAGGATCCCCCAAAGTGATCCTCTACAGCGAAGACACAAACTTCCAAGCTCAAAGGGAAGAGCTCGACAAACTTCCAGAAGTCCGAGAAAAAGTTCGAATTAGAGAGGAAGCCCTAAAGCGTCGAATGACTCTGAGGTATAATTGGAAGGTAATCCAGCAAAGCTTTGCCACTAATGATCTCATCTTAATCCGAAATGACATCAGAGCAGGTCGGTCAGGAGAAGGGAAGCTAGTAGCTAACTGGAAAGGGCCATACCGAGTTACGGAAGTACTAGGAAAAGGCTACTATAAGGTATCCGACCTCGAAGGGTGAGAGCTACCAAGGTCATGGCATGCCTGTAACCTAAGAAGGTACTATAGCTAGAAAATAATAAAGATCTTAGGTCAAGGCGCACTCTTTTTCCTAAAAAGGGTTTTTAATGAGGCGCCAGGCCGAGATCTAAAGAGTTGCCCAACTTAGAAGGGTAAGCGCTCTCATATTCATATTTTTATTTTTGTTTTTATCTCATTATTATTTGAATGAAAGTTATCAACTCCCTAAAATGTTTCCTACTAAGACGCATTAATCTAAGCTCATAAAATGCGAAATTCATCGCCCGATTAAAAGAGGTCGGCAAGGTGAAGCAATAGAAGCAAGATAATGCAAGAAGTTATAAAAAGTAACCTAGAAAAAGTGACCTGACGAGGTCTAACTAAAAATGGGATTACTAAAAATAACTTAATAAAGCCCGACAGAGAAGTCGGACTAATGAAAGGATCACTAAAAAGGGACAAAAACATCTCGCAAAGGCCAAAGAAAGGTTAATAAACCAAGGCCCGAAATGCTCAGCTAAAAAGGCACAAACCCTGGAAAGGATTTTACCTAAAGCAAGAGCACGACCTCGAAACGGAGCTAAAAAGTCATCCAAACAAACTATAAAGAAAAGGCTCCCCATTGGAACACTACCTAAAAAGTTATTGGAATACGACTAAAAAGCCCGGATAGCAAAAGCATGCAGATCGACACCAAAACAAGGCTAAGAAGGTCGTCCAAACAACCTAAGAGGGTTTTTTGGAAAGAAGCCCGGACGACAAGTTGCAAAGACGATATAGCTAACTAAAGAAAGGAGGTAGCCACCTCAAGGGGTGTCAAACCAAGGAAGCCCAAAGCACCTATATAAAGGTTGAAGAGCAACCTCCTCCAAACAAAGGTTAAAAAAACCTCCAATTACAAGTATATCAATACAAACAAAATCAAATAGGCACAAATCAAAACATTAAAGACTCAAAGGCTGCCTAAACAGCAGCCCGAAGAGTTTAAAGTATTTGTTTTTGAAATAAAAGTTGCTAAGAAGCAACAAAGTGTCAAAGAGATCATCCACATAAATTTACAAAAAACTAACAATTTCAACAAGTCCACAGGTCGGACTATACCCAATGTATAAGCAAAACCAAGACACAACAAAATCACAGGGGAACCAAGTTTGCTCCTGTAGCAACATCCTTTGGAGGAGAAGGAGGCATGGTTGAGATCGAGGTGGCATTGACAACTCCATCTAGCCCGTTCAGAATCTCCAAGTCAGGCTCAGGCTCAGGAGGGGCCACCTCGGCAGAAAGAGCTGCAGTAGTAGGAGCTGAGGAAGCCTTAGGTGGTGGCACAAAAGGAGGACCTTCATATTCATCATCTGGGACAGGCACGATCTTGCCATCCTCCACCACGTTGTCCATACTGAATAAGGAGAGGTCGAGCTCGGGAGCAAGAACCCGGACTTGGGCCTTTAGATTTTCATACATCTCGGTCTTACTGCTCACCATATGGCCCTGAAGCTCGGCATAATCATCTTGGGCAGATTGAAGCCTCTCCTTAGCTTCCAATAGCTCGCCATATGCCTGAGTATAGCTCTCCTTATACTTCTTAGCAGCCTCCTCGGCCAAATTAGCAGCTGCCTCCGCCACAGTATCCCGATCCTTCTCCTTTTCTACATCAATCTCCAACTTGGCCACCTTAGCATCCAGTTCATCTTCAGGCCCTTCACCCTGTCATATTCAGCCTTGGCATCCTCCAAAAAGGCCTTGGTGGCATGGATAGGGGACTCTCGCACAACCCGAGATAAGGCTGCACCAAGATTGGCCATCCGAATATTGTTACTAGATATAAAATCAAGGTGGTAGAGGATTGATACGTCATCCAGAGGAACCTTTCCATAAGGAGCTATCAACTCTGTGGCAAAGGCCACATCATCAAATTCTTTATCATTCAAATCATAAGTTCCAACAACCTTTTGTCTCTTGGGAGGAGGACCAGCAGCAGTATGGGAGGAAGTAGCACCTGAGGTCAACTGAGGCGATTCAGAGGAGGCCGGCCGAACTTTGAGGGTCGGGATAATCTTTCTCAGACCCTGAGACTCAATTACCGGTTTCTTTGGAGGTAGCTACTCCGAAGAGCCCTCCCCCAACGTCTTATTTGACAGATTTTGGGCAGCCACCGCCTTCTTGGCCTTTCGAAAAGACTTCATAGAATCTGAAAATTTAACCATCTCTGAAAAAGAAGCCAGGAAAACAATTACATAGTCGGAAAAGGATAAATTCACAGACAATAGAAGAAAGCTATCAGTGAAGAAAGAGGTCGGATGCTACCTAGCTCAGCACGAAGGAGGAAAGGATCTCCTAAAAATCTCTTCGTATCCAGATGAGGAGGTTCCCCCCAATGTTCCTCTAAAACACCCACAAAGGCCTGTTCTACCTCATCTAAACTCTCCCAGGGATACTTTAGAACTACAGGTTCTTTTTGCCACCATAAAGGAAAGGTCGGCTCATCGTTCTCATCTAAAAAGAAAGGCGGAGCACCCTCAACAGCTCGGACTTTGAAATAGTAATTCTTGAAGTCGCGAAAAGAGTCATCAAACATTGAAAATACTTTCTTTCCCTGGGTAGCTCGGAAGGAGATCCAAGAAGCCTTCTTCTTGGCCACCCCAGGTTTAGTTAGCAAAAATAGGTAAAGAAAAAGAGATAAGGAATGTCAGACACCCAGCTCCTGACACAGTAGCTGGAAGATCTTCATAAATGCCCAAGAATTTAGGTGAAGTTGCGATGGAGAAATGTTACAGTTCCACAAGAGATCGGCCTCAAATTCAGTGAAAGGAAGGGTAATACCTAGTAGGCTAAAGAAGTAGTCATAGGCATAGAAAAAAGGGCGCTCTGCTGGACCTAAGGGAGGAAAACTAACTCTCTCCTCAGGGTCGAGCGAGATTAGCTCATAATTCTTCTCATCATCCTTACTACTACAGATCCTATGAAATCGCCTAAGTTTCTCACAATACTCAGGGTCAGCCACAGTGACGCACATCAACACAATCAAATCTAACTAATCGGCCATACCAGCAGGAACTTTGGTGGACATCTCGACAATATTCTTACGGGAAGACATATAGCAACTACACCTACATCAAGAAAACAAAAGGGGGTCACTACCAAACAACTCGGACAACAACAGAATAGGAAGAAAAAACCAACAAACATCAGGTACGATAAACAAAAGGGAACCCTAGGCCTCACAAAGAGCAACAAACCAATATCAAAAGCCCAGGGACACCTTTTGGAGGCAACAACAGAGTAGAATGCAGAAAAGGAAACGACGCAAAATCCAGAACATTAACCCTCTCAAACAAAAGAAAACACAAGGAGGCAAACAGAAATCTAGATACCAACATCTCTCCACATAAGCAGCAAAGATAAAAAGATTGTAACTATCAAGAAACAAAAGCACACAAGAGTCGCCAGGAAAGCTTCAACCTTTTTTGTGGAAGAAAAGAAAAGATCAAAACTTTGTACATAAAGAGAGCCTGCAAGAATAAAACGCAAAAGAGGGTGACAAATAAAACGCATAAAGGCGTGAAGAGAAAGCACCAACCTGCGGAAGAAGATAAGCGAGCAAGCAGCAAGCCACGAACAAATCTTCAATAAAAAGATAATGGAAACTCCGAAGATCCAAGAAAGGAACGATTTTGGAATACTGGGGTAATCAAAGGACGAAGGAAAGGAAGCCTCCCTTCACTGAGCAAACGAAGCAAGAAACTAAAAACCAAAGTCTAAGGTTTTTCAATTTCAAAATAAAGCGAGGGAGTGAAATGACAGAACAAGAATTAAAAGCCCTATTAAAAAGCTTTAAAGGCGCTCGTGTAAACCCAAAACTGATGCACTAGGGAATGACGCTGCATTTGAAGAAAAACAAATTACGTTTTGAAGGACAATAAAATGATGCGAAGCTCACAAACAAGAGGAGCTGACTAGACAAAGATGTTTGAGCACGACTTCCTCAAAGGAGTCGAAGTTTAAGAAACACGACCTCAAGAGAAAGATCGAAGCTCAAGTAGGGGCACTGTTCATACCCTGGACTGAGCTATACGGTCCGGATCGGACGAAGATAAAAGCGACCGACCTCTTACAAGGTTGGCCGTCACTGACCTCTTCCTAAAGAGAGCTCGGATAAATCGCCATAGAGGCTCAAGTAGGCCCAAAGCAACGGATCACAGCCCATCTGAAGGCGGCTGACCAAAAGATAGGTGATCTTACCCACAAAAGATAAGATAAGATAACAAACTTATCTTAAAGGAAGGTCACTCCACACTACTATAAATACACTGGAGCACCCAGGTATAACTCATACTCCAATTCTATAAAAAATCTGCTAAAAGCCCGTGCTAACTTAAGCATCGGAGTCTCTTGCAGGTACCTCCACCCTCCGGTGACCAAGGATCAGTAGCACCTCAAGATCCAGCAAGTCGGACACAGCTGCTCCGACCACACCAGAAGATCTCCTCCGAGATCGACCTTCAGTTTCAGGTAACTCTCGGAACAAGTAGCGTCAGTGGTAGCAGGAGAAAAGAGATCGAAAGGGTGGGGGTATAGGTTGCTAGCACCGATGGAAAATGGAGTTTTTTTTATTTCGTCTGTTTTGACTCCATGACGACGAGCATGTGCGCCTGATGTTAGAAATCCATGGGAGAATCATGGCAGAACAAGTGATGGAGCTTTTTGCGGAGGTTGGTGATGTCGGTGGTGGACTGGCGGTGGATTTGTCCAGTCGGACTTTGTGTAGGATGACCCACTTTTTGCACCACCACCGCTACACGTTGCTAGTCCAGTGAAAAATAAGGATGTTGACGGTGAGGACTCCGTCGAAGAGTATGTTACAGCAACGAGAGTGGTTCTTCTAAAGATGATGATGTGGAGGAGTTTGTACCAGAGACCCTGGTCGAACAATCACGTCGGTATCTTCTACCTGTCCCGCACCCAATTTTGGCCTTATCATCTGTACCTGGGAGTTGGTGGCAGCCACCGGAGATGGACCTGATTGTTTGACTTGTTAGTCATCAGATAACCCCCAATCAACAACATAACGTAGTACCTCGTATATTGTCGAAGGGTATCTGGATCATCGGTAACGGGCATCTGCCAGAGTAGCTCCCGAAGCCATGTCAGCTTAAGGTAGAAAGACTCTTTTCTCTACGCACCCTACTGTTGAACCACAGGAAGCTTGACACCAAGTAGCCGCTCTACCAACTCCTAGGTTTCGGTCCCTTACCATGTGTGAAAATCCCAGAAGCACCCACCTACTGGCTCTCCATGTGTGCATAACCCGAGGTGATACGCAAGTATGCAACGTCCTGCAGGGTGATGGTGCACTCACCCCATGGAAAATGGAAAGTGTGCGTCTCAAAATGCCAGCACTTCACGAATGTTGTGACTAGGGAGTTGTCAAATACGAAATTCCTGAGAGGCACTGTGTCGCCGAAGTCAGCCTCCCTTAAGTAGAGGACATTGGCATCCGGTGGAGTAAATGTGTGACTCACTTGCCAAGGGAGAAGCGGTCGAGGCCTCTGATAAAAAATAAAAAGCTACATAAGAAATCTATAAAGCTATAAAGCTATCAAAGTTAGTACAAAAAAAATTTTCTAATAAACATTCACATAAGAAATTAATTTAACTGATAAGTAGAAACAAATTTAACAAATAAGTAGAAATACTTATTTAATAAATTAACTTAAATAACAATATTTACTTAATTAATAACTTTATTAATAAACATGTAATTAATAAATAACTTAATTTAAATAAAAAAATCGTATTAAATAATTAATTACTAAATTAGTAAATATCTAGTTAATTAATAACTAAATTAATAAATAAATAACAATAAATTTAATAAATGAGTAGAAACATTTACTTAATAAATTAACTTAAATAAAAATATTTACTTAATTAGTTAATAACTACATTATTAAACATGTAGTTAACAAATAATTTAAATAAACACATTGACTTAAATAATTAAGTACTAAATTAATAAATATCTAGTTAATTAATAACTATATTAATAAACATCTAGTTAATAAATTAACCTAAATAACTACGTTTACTTAAATAATTAATAACTTAATCATCCAACGTCTACCTAACAGCTTACTTTAAATAAAAACAAAATGAATATTTACTTAAGAACTTAGTTTACTAATACCTAAAAGCAAACTCTATCAACTCTTTCTAACAATATATTCATCCAACTAACATGTGTTATATACTAATTCTGTAAAAATATCCTAATTATGGCTTTACATATATGCTAACATAAACACAAAGACAACAATACTAACTTCGAAGTCAGCTGTCCCTGCAATATGCCATATTGTGTTCAGGCGGTTGATGTCCGGATCATGTGTATCTGCGCGTGTCATGCTTGGCTAGTAAGTCAATAATATTGTTAGAAGAGGGTAAACGTTAGAAAAATTTTGAAAAAATGGGTGAGAAACAACTCCAAACGATGTTGTAAACGAATTGAATATATAAGTCGCATTTAGTCTTATCTCGTTTACACTTACAAAATAAGATTACACGTATCTCGTTTATAATAGGCCATATGATGCATTTTAGTAAAAATGCTACAAAATATATATTTTAATAAATAAAATATTTATTTCATTTATTTAAAAAAAAATTCCAAGCCCATGATAGTGCTAACTGTTTATAATAGAATTATTTTAATATATATTCTCGGAATAATATTGTTTTATATTATCAATATATAAAAATAATACACTATTAAATAATTTTTTGTTATTAGAATCATCTATTTATTAACATCATTGTTGATGAATATAATTATTATAATTATATACTCACTTAATTCATTAATAAAATTATCCTATATAAGAAGAAAATGAATGAAGTTTTATATATAAAATAAATAATGAAAGAAAACCTAATTGTTGCTTGGACTTTGAAACAATGAAAGTTTAAGATTGTGGTACAACTACAACTACAACTACATGTGACTAACCTTTAAAGGAGGTCCCCCTCACTCTCCTATGATCTATTACTCACAAAGTCACAACCTTGAGGCCTTTTGATGTAAGAAAGCATCTTTTTTTGTCAGTTTTTTTTTTACTTTATTTAAAAAATAAAAATAAAAATAAAAACAGATACTTTTTTCAGTATTTTTTTATTTTATTTATTTTCACTATTTTTTTTTTGTTTTTCACGATATTTTTCAATCCGGCAGATTAAGGATTAATTCGTCGCAGATCAGAGCTTCATTTAAGAATTTGTCGTTGACCAATAAATTGCTGCATGCACAAGGTGGGATTCGAACCCATAATACTAACTTTTTATTGGATTTCTAAAGCATTGCATAATAATAAAAAAAATATTAACATATAAATTTGATTTTTGACTGATTTCCTTTTTATGATGAAGAACTTCCAAACTTCGAATGTCCAAAAACATTAGTGATCCAACATATATTGGCATGATCTCTCTTTGGGCTTAAGATTTAGAGTATTTTGATAATATTTCGGTTATATACACATTCACGGACACATTGGGTTCATTCTTCACTAATCACCAATTAGGGTACATTTTTGAATTCAAGTATACTTTGACTACGTTTGTTTCTAAAAATAGAATAAGATAAGACACTGAGAACAAGATACAAATGACAGAGATACAAAATTTTGTATTCTTATATTCTGTTTGATGATAAACTAAAACAAACTATGAAAATTCATTTTATTCTCATTTTTTCATTTGAAAATTTTGAGACGAAAAATATAATAATAAAAAATATAAATATGAAAATTAACAAGAATAATGAAAGAAAAAATAAAAAATAAGTCATGTCCCTTGTTAGTATTTTAATGTTCTTTCTATCAGGATAAACAAAAAATATACTAATTCAATTTCTTTGAATACAATATCTCTATTCATATCTTATCTGTTAAATATGATTTTGTATTTCTGTGTTTTTGTCTCAATATTCTGTCTCTATAAACAAATACAGTCTTTATGTGAGGCTCAAGATCTCACCCACTTCATATGGTAAAACATTCCATCGTCTACCAAAAAAAAAAGGAAAAATATTAAAAAATTAGTTATTCTCCTAATGGCTCATTTTGCATTGTGATTTTTTTTTTGTGACTTGTGTTTTTGGTCAAAGTAATTTCACTCGAATATTTTATCTTCAGACCAAAAAATATAAAATAAAAAACATGTTTGGGCCTTAACCATAACTATGACTTAGAGTATGATAATTTTTTCCTTGCCCGAAAACAAAGATATAATTGCTGGGACAAAAACTAAAAACAATATTGATAATTATTGAGAAAGAAAAAGATTAAAAAAATGCTTTTAGGCTTTTGGTCATTTTTATTTTGGGTATTACAATCGTCCAATGTACTTACTAGACACTACCAAGTTCCAAAGTTTTATTTATTTGGTTTGCAAGGCTGTGGATTAACTAACTGAACTAGGCCTTGCATTCCTTGGGCTTTCTTATGCATTTTTTTATTGTAAATTTGAGAAACAGTTTATTACCAAAAAAGTTTTGAGAAACAATTAATCATTAAAAAACAAGAGTAAATACCCAACCCGACTCCTAATAATTTTTTCGAAGGACTACGAGGTCCCAAACAAAAAAATATCATTTTCGCCCCTTGATATTTAATTTCGTGAGACAAGTTATCTCCTATGTCAATAATCTCTCTTCAAAATATATTTATATAATACGTTAATCACTAATATATCCTCTATTTAATTTTTATAAGTAAAAATAATTTAAAAATCACTAATATTTTTAGGTTTACACAATAAATTTAGTTAATGTATTTGAAAAAGATAATAAAAAATAAAAATAAAAACTAATCGGCCTTGATAATTATCCTTAAAAGACAACGAGACTCCCAACAAAAAAGAATTTGGTAATTCTAGTTAGTTCTTAATGGATAAATCAACAATTTAATATGTCATGTAGGCTTATTCCGTTAATACAGATAGAAAATATTGACAGAAGGACTAATCAGTCTCATAAAAGTAAAGATAAAAAATCGAAAAAAAAATATTTTTTTTTTTGTCGAAAGTCTCGTTGTCTTTTGAGATAATTGTCAGGAACCGTTTAGAATTTTTTTTAAAAAAGCAAAGAGAGTTATGCGTAATTGTGTGAGGGATGAAACCACCAACTTTCATATATGTTGTAAAATAAATAACTGATCAAGATATAATAAATATAAAGTAAATAAGTATAAATAGAAGACTCTAATTTTGATATTCACCAATATAATTATCTCACTATAATAATAGAAACTTATATATTTACTACTCTTATATATTAGTAGCGTATGAAAGAGGGAGGAGAAAAGTTTAATATAAAGAGAGGGAGAATATTTTATTTCTGTGTGTATGTTATGTGAGGATTCGTCCTCTATTTATACATACAAATATTCAACCATTCAGCCTTTCATTAACTTTCAATTTGTCTTGAAAAACTATTCCTTCAATATAGGAAAAGTTAGCCGCCCAATCTCATAAATGGGCATTCAATTTGCTTTTATCACAACACTCCTCCTTGGATGCCCATTTAGGAATATGCCTCGTTAAAACCTTACTAAAGAAAAATCCAGTGGAAAAAACCTTAGTGAAGGAAAAATAGTACAATATCCTTTAGTGATGGGGACTGCCTCATTAAAAACCTTGTCAAGAAAAACCCAATAGGAAAAAACCCTTATCAAGAAAAAAAGAGTACAGTCTCCCCCTCTTGTAAGACCCAGAATCTTTGAAAAGTCTTATTATGATCAAGTCTCAAATCATATAGTTATTTATAGCCTTAATTTCGGAAATCATTTTATTAAAGATAATTAAGGCAAGTTGTGATTTATTGAATTTGAGACAAGTTATGATTTATTATCCAATTTTACAACTATTGGATTATTTTCTATATTCAAATTATAAAGTTGGTAGTTGCGAAATAATAAGGATTTCTATATGATTTGGATTAAATAAGTAATATTTTAAATATTAATACTGCTATTTTGGAAAATGAAGAAATTGAGTATATTATTTCTAATTATTTGGTTGGGACATTTTATTGAAAATAATTTATGAAATTGATGAGCAAATAGTATTTTTATACATTATTATTAATGGATTAGAATTTATTTCTAATTACTATAATATCCCTATTTTTATTTGAAATTACCAAAATGCCCCTAACCCTAATTTTGAAAGAGAAACCCTAACCCTAAAAACCCTACCCGGTTCCCCTGACCCGGTACACCTAGAGTACCTAATGCAGCAGCAGCAGCTGCAAGCTGCTTGAAAGAAAGAAAGAAACAGGAGTAGGGAACGAATTGAGAGGGAAGGAAGAAGGAAGGTTCGCCGGCGTGGAGAGGGAAGGGAGCTCACAGTGCCGCCGTCGCCCTCACCGCGTCGCGCCGCCGCGGCAGTCCACGCGTCCTTGTCACCGTCGCGAGCCTCCTTGCCGTCGCCACCATGAAGCCGCCGATCTAGTCCGAGTAAGAGAGAGATCCGAGAGGGGAGGAGGCCAACGCAGCCGTCGAGCCCGTCACTGTGCCGATTCGTCGCGCGAGGAGCTCGTGCCGTCGCCGATCATCCTTGCGCAGCATCAGAGGCAGAACCGCGACCTGAAGAGAGCGCGAGCCATAACCACCGATGGAGAAGGAGGAGCGAGCGCGGAGAAGGTGAAGTCGCCGCTGTCGCCGGCACCTCCATCCCGCGTCACCGCCGAACGCGCCGTGACCTCTGCCGTCGCCAGTCTGGTTTGCTCTGCCGTCGTGCCGTTGAGGAGAAGGCCGTCCAGTCAAACCGAACAGGAGAGACAGAGAGATCTGAGGCTGAGCTGGGGGTTCAACCACCATGCCCAGCCGTGCTTGCGTCGCCGGCGCCGCCTCGGTTGGAATTGTCGCCGTCAGAAAAGGGTCCAGGCCGCCGCTAATGGAGCTAGCCGGAACTGTTCCAAGGTTTTGCCGCTTATTTAGATCCTGCTCTGTTTTGGTTAGTGGCGTTATCATTGTTCTGGCCGCCGAAAAACCTTGCTGCCGTCGCCGGAAAAGTATGCCGGTAAGGGTTTCAAACTTGGTTTTCATTTCTTGTGAGATTATGGGAGTCTTATTGTCGCGGCATGTTGGTTTCAGGCACCATTGCCGGAGTCCGGTCGCCGCTGCAACTTGAGATGGCTGCCGGGATGCTGCCGAACCGGTTCGGAGACCGCTGCTGTTTCGGTTCAGTCGTTCCTTCTTCGGTTCGGTAAGCGTTTCGATTTGAAAGCCCTTTTGTTACTGTTCTGTAATCTCACGCTGAGGTTTGTGACGTTAATTGCTATACGATTGAGTTTCAGTTGTTATATGTTGCGATTAGAGTTGTTGAGACTGTTGCGAAAGTGGCGTGGAGCCGAGGTTTTGGCTGACGGGATTTTGATTGTTGATCTCGGGTCAAGGCGGAAAGGATTTTGTGACGCGTTTGGGCTATGGTTTTGCGTTTCGAGGTAGGGGCGCTTTCCAAAAACTACAGTTTATTGTTGGAATTATTACATATGGGTACTGATGTGAGATATGGTGTAATTAGTGATTGTATCTGCCTTATGTATTATTTGATTGACTCGAACGATTATGGATGTTGGCTTGGCTGAATTGTTGTGTGGCTTGTGAAATGTAATGTTTGGAGTTGATTCTTTAAATATTTGAAATGAGTTTAATCCGTTGAGGATTGGTTTGAATTGAGTCAATTATTTGATGATGTGAAAGATAGAATACTCTTGAAATCCAGCCTGGGTTACTTTAATTAATTTGGTTTTGATAAATGATTTGTTAGTGAACCGATTCTTTAAAGATTTGGAAATGAGTTAAATTGGTTGATATTGAGTTGATTTTGAAATGGTTTTCTTGAGATATGCCACTGAGGCAACTGTTGGATTTAGCTTGCTGTTGAATTGATTTCTGGTTTGAGCTGTTGAAAAGGAATGAGAAAACGGTTTAGTTGGGACCCGAACCGGGTGGCAAAAGTCCAAGTTTTAGGGGAGGTGCTGCCGAAATTTCTATAAAATCTAAGTCTTGTTTGAAAGGTTATTTAAAAGATTTGGATTTGAGAAATTGTATTATTTGATTTATTAAGAGGATAATTATGCTTTCCAGCTTAATTTATTTGATGAACCTTATACGTTGAGTTCGGTTTATTTAGAACTGAACTATGTTTACCGTTTGAATCACTGAAGGAAAGAATGATGCTATAACATCGATTTCAATATAAAAAGGGGTTTTTTAGTGATTTTAAAGGAACCTAGATTTTTGATTGAGTAATCAAGTTTGAGGCATTTTAAAAGAGTTGGAAAAATGGGTTCCAAAAAGAAATCTGAAAGCGGTTTGATTCAAATAAACCGGTTCCGTTTCAAATGAGTTGATTTTTGGACCGGGTTGGAACTTGTGATTTTGTATGGTTCAGTTTCATAATAAATTCAGTTTTATTTACTTGAACCGAGAATCTATGATTTTAAGAGTTTCAATGAGTTTTAAAGAATTGATGTAAGATGACCTTCCCTAAAGACTTGGGACTCTGCCGAAAAACTTTTGTTATAAAATCCCATCGTTGGATGGATGATTTTGAATACTGTGAAACAAATCCTTAACTTGCCATGGTTTTGGAAGTTTTGGAAAGAGAATGCCGAGAGTGGCTTTGTTTTAAAAAGGGAACTCACTTTGAGTAAATTCGGCTTATGAGCCTGAGATGATTTGAGAAATGAGATTTCTAAAGCCAGGGCTGAAAAGAGTTGAAACTCGATTTCAAAGTGAAATGAATTGAGAAAATGATTTATGGCTTAAATGCCGACTTTATGAATTTAATGATGTTGAATGGTGGAAGTGCTGTTTTGTTGTGAGCCGGAATGGCTGTGTATGATTATACATATTGGTTGGTTCTGGATTGAACCGTGAGCCGGAATGGCTGTGTATGATATGAGTATTGGCTGGTTCTGGACTGAACCGTGAGCCGGGTGGCTGAGATGGATGTTGATCCATGGATGAGATTGAATGCATGTTTATGCTGAATCATTGATAAATGTAAATGTTGCACTTCCACTATCTGAGATACGAGTTTCCCTGGGTAGTAGCAGTGGCTAGCCACCACGTGCTCCAGGTTGAGACTTGATACTCTGTTGACCCTATGTCGTAAGTGTGGCCGGGCACTGTGAAAGTCCCGGATGAGCTCGCCCCCGTATATATTCACCAGTGAGGGTGATGGATATGGATCATGATTATGATCAAGTTTATGATGAGTATAACTCGAGTTGGGGATGCACGACAGAGGGACAGTCCAATGGTTAGCTACCAGGACTTGTCGGGTTGGCTCTATAACCGACAGATGATATCATCAGCCACTAGGGACAGGCATGCATCATATGCATTTGTGTGACATTGGTTGGGTGTGCATATTATACTTGGTTTGCCTATGTGATTAATTGCTAACTGCTCTACTTGTAATAACTGTTTGTTTGTGCTTGCATCCTTCTATTTGTGTTTGCTACTGGGACTCTGTTGGACTGTGGTGATTGGTTGCTGGTTGGATTGTTTGGGCCTAGGGCCGTGGTTGGAATGAGGTGAACCGATGGTTGATTTCACTTTTGTGTTTCTGGTTTGGAATAAATTATGAAAGACTATTTTGGTTCCGCATAGATAAACCGTTTTGAAAGGCTTTTGAGTTTTTGAAAATTGAACCGTTCTTCTTTCCGAAAAGATTTCCGACTTTACTTTCATTGTAAACTGTTGTTTTTGAAAAGAGGCATGAGACGGTTATTAATCACTGGTGCGGTTATCTTCATGTATCCTATTACAGTAATTCCCAAAAACCCTCTACTGAGAACCCTTTCGAGGATGATGTTCTCACTCCTCTACATTTTTCCCCTTTCAGGATATGGGCGCAGAAGTTACGAAGAGCTTATTTAATTGTTGTTGTGATGCTCTGTATTGTTTTAGTTATGGTTTATTGTACCCTCGCCTTTATCTTGATATAATCTGTAAGAGGGATAGGAATTGTATTGTATTATGTTATTAATATTATTTATATATCTTTATGTATATATATGGATGTACTCTTTATGAGCTTTTGTAAGTTGTATGGTATTTATGGATGTATGTCATCGGATGAAAGTATTTTTGGGAGCGGTATTGCGGTTTAAAGTTTTAAACAGGCTCATATTTTAGTATTAAATAGTATAAGTGTCGTCGTAATGTCCGAGCTATCAGAGTAACGCAGCCGGAAGCATGAGCTTTGGTAGTTAGGGTATTACACCTCTTGTTGACATCATTTAATGTCTCGAAACCGGCGCATCCCAATCTCATGTACCAATCTTTCAAAGGAGGATTTTGGGAGTGACTTTGTGAATAAATCTGCCAGATTGTCACTTGAGCAGATCTGTTGAACATCAATTGTCCCTTAATTTTGAAGATCATGAGTAAAGAAGAATTTGGGAGAAATATGTTTTCTTCTATCACCTTTGATGTATCCGCCTTTAAGTTGAACAATGCATGCTGTATTATCTTCAAACATGACAGTTGGAGCTATCTTATGATCAATCAGTCCACATGATGGCAGAATATATTGGATCAAACTCCTGAGCCAAAAATATTCGCGACTAGCTTCATGAATTGCTAGTATTTCGGCATGATTAGAGGATGTTGCAGCAATCGTTTATTTCGTAGACCTCCATGATATAGATGTACCACCATATGTGAACAGATATCCTGTTTGAGATCTCCCTTTATGTGGATCAGACAAGTATCTAGCATCTGCATAGACAACTAATTGTGACTTAGATTCATATGGATAAAACAATCCCATATCAACCGTTCCATAAAGATATCGAAAGATTTGTTTGACTCCACTCCAATGTCTTCTGGTTGGAGAGGAACTATATCTTGCTAGTAAATTCACAGCAAATGATATATCGGGTCGTGTATTATTAGCAAGATACATTAGCGCTCCAATGGCACTAAGATATGATACTTCAGGACCAAGAATATCTTTATTTTCTTCCTTAGGACGGAACTGATCCTTTTCCACATCCAAAGATCTTACGATCATTGGGGTACTCAAGAGATGTGATTTATCCATATAAAATCTCTTCAAGATCTTTTCTGTGTATGTTGTTTGATGAATAAAGATCCTACTTTTTATATGCTCGATCTGCAGGCCGAGACAAAACTTAGTCTTTCCAAGATCTTTCATCTCAAACTCTTCTTTTAGAGTTTTTTATAATTGTTGGAATCTCTTCAAGAGTTCCAATGATATTTAAATCATCAACGTACACAATAATTATAATGAATCCAGATGCAGTTTTCTTTATGAAAACACACGGACATATATCATCATTTTTGAATCCGTTTTTGGCCAAATACTCAGTAAGACGATTATACCACATTCATCCAGATTGCTTTAGACCGTATAAAGATCTTTGCAATTTAACTGAGTATAACCCCTGTGAATATTCATTGGATGGTTTAGATATCTTTAGTCCTTCAGGAACTTTCATATAGATATCCCGATCTAATGAGCCGTATAAATAGGCTGTTACCACATCCATTAAATGCATATGCAATTTATGATATGCAGATAAATTGACCAAATAACGCAATATTATTGCATCCACTATACGATTCTTCATAATCTATACCGGGCCTTTGTGGAAAACCTTGTGCCACAAGTCGGGTTTTGTAGCGCACAACTTCATTTTTCTCATTTCAGTTTCTCACAAATACCCATCGGTATCCAACAGGTTTTACATCTTCTGGTGTACGGACTACAAGTCCAAAGACTTCACGTTTTGCAAGGGAGTCTAACTCAGCCTTCATGGCTTCTTTCCATTTTGGCCAATCATTCCTTTGTCGACATTCTTCGACTGATCTTGGCTCAAGATCTTTACTTTCATGCATGATATTTAATGCCACATTATATGCAAATATTTTATTGACAATTGTCTTATTTCGGTCCCATTTCTCTCCTGTAAAGACATAATTTATCGATATCTCATCATTTTCACAATTTTTAGGTACCTGAACGTCTTCTGGCGTTAAAACTATATCAGAATTTTGGACAACTGCAAGTGTCTTTACTATGTCTTTTTCAACAGGAATAGTATTTACCTCTTTTTTCTTTCGACGATTTTTGTCTTTGGAACCGACAGGCCTGCCACGCTTCTGGCATGAATTTGCTTCAGTGGCTACTTGTCTTACTGGGACATCAACTCAAATTGGAGCATTTTTCGCTGGTATATAAGATTTGGTTATCCTCTTTGTATCGAAAAATGCATCAGGCAATTCATTTGCTATTCTTTGCAAATGTATAATCTTTTGAACTTCTAGTTCACATTGCCCTGATCGAGGATCTAAATACATTAAGGATGATGCATTCCAATTAAGTTCCTTTTCAGGAAGCTTATTCTCTCCCCCTAATTTTGGAAACTTTGATTCATCAAAATGACAATCCGCAAACCGGGCTTTAAATACATCTCCAGTTTGTATCTCAAGATACTTCACTATAGAGGGAGAATCATATCCAACATATATCCCTAATTTTCTTTGGGGTCCCATTTTGGTGCGATTAGGTGGTGCAATGGAAACATATATCACACACCCAAATATTCTTAAATGGAAAACATTTGACTGCTGGCCAAAAGCTAATTTCATAGGAGAGAACTGATGGTAACTCGTTGGCCTCAATCGAATAAGTGCTGCGGCATGTAAAATAGCATGCCCCCAAACCGAGGTTGGGAGATTTGTTCTCATAAGTAAGGGTCTAGCAATTAATTGGAGGCGCTTAATAAGTAATTCTGCTATCCTATTTTGTGTGTGAACATAAGCTACTGGATGTTCAACACTTATTCCATTAGCCATACAATAAGCATCAAAAGTTTGGGAAGTAAATTCACCAGCATTATCAAGACGAATTGCTTTGATTGGATTTTCTGAAAATTGTACTTTTAATCGAATAATTTGAGCCAGTAATCTCGCAAACGCCAGGTTGCGAGAAGATAATAAGCACACATGTGACCATCTCAAAGATGCGTCTATCAGGACCATAAAATTTCTAAAAGATCAACATGGTGGATGAATAGGTCCACATATATCACCTTGAATCCTTTCTAGGAATTCAGGGGACTCAAATCCAATCTTTACTGGTGATGACCTTAAAATTAACTTCCCTTGAGAACATGTAGCACAACAAAATTCACTAGTTTTAAGAATCTTCTTGTTCTTTAGTGAATGTCCATGGGAGTTTTCAATAATTTTCCTCATCATAGTTGTTCCCGGATGACCCAATCTATCATACCAAGTTATGAATTCATTTGGGCTAGTAAACTTCTGGTTTACAATGGTATGTGATTCAATTGCACTAATCTTGGTATAATACAACCCAGATGAAAGTGAAGGTACTTTTTCTAATATAACTTTCTTATTTGAATCATGAGTTGTGATACATAAATACTCATGATTTCCCTCATTCATTGTCTCAACATGATATCTATTTCGGCGAATATCTTTGAAACTCAACAAGTTCCTTAGGGACTTGGTAGATAATAGTGCATTATTTATTATAAATTTTGTTCCTCCAGGAAACAAAATTATAGCTCTTCCGGAGCCTTCTATCACATTGTCTGAGTCAATAATAGTATTAACATATTCCTCTTTTGGCACAAGATGGATAAAATATATATCACTTTTGAGAATGGTGTGCGAACGTGCACTATCCGTAAGGCATACATCTTCATTATATATCCTTGCCATTTTCTTCAAAGACAAATAATAATAATAAAATGAGTAGTATTCACAGTTAAATTGAATACTTGATCGGAATTATTTTTCTAAGAAATACTGTACATAAAAATAATGTCATATACTAAAATTTTATTTTAAAACTTGACACATTTAATGATTTCAAAGCATAAACATTAATATTTCATTATTTATATACATCACATTTGAAACTTTAAATACATAGAAAATAAAACTTAACAATAAGTTCTTTACATTATTTATTTACATAGATACTTAACAATCCCACATATTAAACTATTCCATCATTAATCAAATGACCAATATTTCCTTCAGGATCCTAAAAGAAATCAGATACATCATAATGGGTGGTGGAGTTTTCAGCAACATCATTTGAAACGAAATTCGTCTCCTTTCCTTTATCGTCTTTTTTCAAAGATGCTTGATAAAGATCGACTAGGTGCCTTGGGTACGACAGGTACGTGACCAATGGCCCTTTCCACCACAATGGAAATATTTATCCTCTGTTGATTTATTTTGCCCAGAATTTCTTTCTTTATCCCACTTCTGGTGAGATCCTCTCTTGTGAATAAAATTCCTTTTCCTTCCATAATTTTTCTTGTTACTAAAACCTTGTCATTTACCTCTTTTGGGGTAATTTGCTGCATTTACTTCAGAAAATGGGGCAGCGCCAGTTGGGCGCGCTTCATGATTCTTTAAAAGCAACTCATTGTTGCATTCAGCAATAAGAAGGCAAGAAATTAACTCAGCATATTTTTTAAACCCTTTTTCTCGATACTGCTGCTGCAGGAGCACATTCGAGGCATGGAAGGTTGAGAAAGTTTTCTCCAACATATCATGATCAGTTATCTTTTCCCCACATAATTTCATTTGTGAGGTGATTCGAAACATTTCAAAATTATATTCATTTATAGATTTAAAATCCTGTAGACGCAAGTGCGTCCATTCATATTGGACTTGAGGAAGTATCACCATTTTTTTATGATTATACCTTTCTTCAAGGTCTTTCCAAAGATCTGCAGGATCTTTTAATGTGGGATATTCATTTTTCAACCCTTCGTCAAGATGACGACGAAGAAAAATATGACTTTGGCTTTATCCTTTTGGGATGCATTATTTTCAGCCTTAATGGTATCTCCAAGGATCCATTGAATCAAGATGGATTTCAGCATCTTGTATCTATGATAAATAATTATTTCCAGATATATCAAGAGCATTGAATTCAAGATGAGAGAGCTTCGACATAATAAAAATTTGTTACCTGAGTCTTCCTAAAAATTTGATCAGAGTCTCGTGCTGATAATGTGTTGTAAAATAAATAATTGATGAAGATATAATAAATATAAAGTAAATAAGTATAAATAGAAGACTCTAGTTTTGATATTCACTAATATAATTATCTCACTATAATAATAGAAACTTATATATTTACTACTCTTATATATTACTAGCGTATGAAAGAGGGAGGAGAAAAATTTAATATAAAGAGAGGGAGAAGATTTTATTGCTGTGTGTATGTTACGTGAGGATTCGTCCTCTATTTATACATACAAATATTCAACCATTCAACCTTTCATTAACTTTTAATTTGTCTTGAAAAACTATTCATTCAGTATAGGAAAAGTTAGCTGCCCAATCTCATAAATGGGCATTCAATTTGTTTTTATCACAACAATATATAATTTTTCGAGATTTTTTTTCTCTTGATTATTTGATAAAGTGTGATCTTTTAATGTTTAAAGGAAAAAAATTTTTATTACACTAAGTTCAAAGGTGATTGATTGATTGATAAAATTTTATTTTAATTGGCAAAATATATTTTCAGCACACGTGGAAAAAACAAGAAATGGATCATTTTAATTTTTTCTCCTTAATGGTTTGGTAAAGTGTGATCTTTTACTTTACATTCTTTAAGTATGAATTGTTAGGAAATTATTTTAATTTTTTAATTTGTTTGTGGGCAATACATATATTAATTATAATAACAAATTATGCTATTTCAAATTAAATGACTTATATAATGATGATCTCATTTATTGTTATAAATGCTAACTTGAATAAGTCATTATTACTTTTGATTTATAATTAAATGAGAATAAAACCAGATATTATCTTTTCTTCTTTAGATAATTATCTTTTGGATTTTAGATATATTATCTTTTGGACTTTAGATACTATTTTATTTGGGCTTTAGGGTTTAATGGGTGCCATGCTCAAATACAAATAGCCTTCAGGGTTTCGGTCCCCAACATACCAAAGCCACCTTTGTTGCTCTTTCCCCATCAGAAGAGTCACAATTCAGCTGCCTAGGAATACAGAAGGCTTTGGTTGAGGAAGATCGAAAGAACCAAGATCCAAACTCTTCCGATCGTATGATTCATGTTTATGAATTTAGGTACGCTTCCGCATTCAAGTATTTCCTTTCTTAACGATTTAACATAAATAATCTTTGGGCTGAGAAAATTTCAACAAGTGGTATCAGAGCCGTCTATGATTAAATCATTAAGAAATTATAAATCTTACTTTATTTTAAAGTTTGGAAGGATACCGTGGAGATTATCCTCTGTTGTATGGATCTAGATATAGCTCTTCGAGAGGAGAATCCCACTTTCACTCCGAAAAATCTCAATGAGGTTAAAATAGAGAAGTGGGAGAGATCCAATCGAATGAGCATTATGATCATGAAACGCTCAATTCCTGAGGCGTTTCGGGGCTCAATTACTGAGGATAAAGATGCCAAATAGTTCCTAAAGGATGTTGAAAAATTCTTTACTAAGAATGAAAAGGCGGAGGCAAGTGATGACAAGTCATCTTAGCCTAGTTTTACTAGTCTTTTTCTTCATTTTTATTAGAAGTTATGCACTTTCTTGCATTGTAAGTAAGTAATTTGGAATGGAATTGCATGGTTTCTTTGAATCAATCAACCACTATTTAATTGATACTAAATCATGAGGTTTAAGCTAAATTTAATTGATTTTTATTGATTTATAAACCTTGTGAATTTGGTGATACTTTGATGGGTTGTTTTGATTAATTGTAGGTGAAGAAAAAGAAGAAAATAAGAAAGCGTGGCTCAAGGAAGAAAAGAGTGTGGCAAAGGAAATTAAGAAGTGTGGCGCAACAAGGAAGGGAAGCCACGAATAATTGTCCAAGAGCGCAACAATGGACCAAGGAAACAAGGCTCAATGCTCTGCTTCTTGGGAGCATTATCGGGCTTCCACCAAAATAAATCAAAGGAAATTGTTTGCCAAATGCTCTCCCCAAGGATCGAACCAAGCACCTAAGGGGGAGTGGGGAGCGCTCCTTGCAAGAAAAATAAGCCAAAATTGGCCAAAATGCTCCCAGCAAGTCTCGAACAAAGAGGCTTCCCTAACAAAGCAAGGAAGCTGCGCTCTCAGCACCACTTGAGCGCTACCCTGATGATGTCCAAGACTTGGCACGCGAAATATTTCAAGGGACCAAGGCAAGGCCCAACACAAGCCACAATGCTCCGCTCCCCACAAGAGCGGAGCGCTATCCTGATTGTCTCACAGCCTTGGCACACAACAAAGGAGCCCCAAGACAAGCTTCAATGCTCCGCTCCCCACAAGAGCAGAGCATCCTCCTGGGAGCAATTTTCACATGGGCTAAATATTCAATCAAAAATCTAATTAAATTTAAATCTTCACCAAATTAAAAAGCCCACCCAAATTCTAAAATTCAAGAATAGAAAGTGTATAAATAGGAGCTAGTTTGATTTAATTAGGACCTCTAGACTTTTACTTTGAAATTTTCTTTGCACTTTCATTTTCATTTTTTGAGCTTTTACTTTTGAATTTAGATCTTAGAGAATTAGGAAGGAGAATTGATCTCTCTTCTTCTTTGTTCTTGCTTGAGCACTCTTTACTTTTCATCTTGGATCTTGGGTGAAGAATTGAAGAACTTCTATTTCAATCTCACCTTGAGATCTCTTGCTTTAATTTTCTGCATAATTGAATTTCAATTTCTGTTTACTGCTTCATCTTCTACTCTTCTGCAATTTACTTTTTCATTTTCTTTTGCAATTGTTCTTGTTGGATCAAGGAAGAATTTGAGATCTAGACTTGTTTTCTAGTCTCTTCCACTCCTGAGATCTTCAACCCTCTTTTCGATTGCTGCAAATTAAGCATCAGTCACTTTCTGGTTTATTCCTCAAAGCATTTTACTCTTCTGTTTGAGATATACTTCAATTCAATTCATATTTTGCCTTTCCGCTTAATGCAATTTACTTGTTCTTGTTTAAATTCTGCAATCCCAATTCCCAATTCCTTTTATGATTCAAGCAATTTACATTTCTTGCACTTTAAGCTTCAGCCATTTGTATTTCTTGCAATCTAAGTTTCTGCACTCTATATTACTTGCACTTTAAGATTTAGCTTCTTTACTTTCTTGCTCTTTAATTTACTGCAATTCTTCCCTCCCCCTTTACATTTCAAGCAATTTAGTTTCTGCCAATTACAAACCACTCAACCAAAACTTGATTCGCTTGACTAAATCAACCACTAAACTAAAATTACTCAATCCTTCAATCCCTGTGGGATCGACCTCACTCATGTGAGTTATTATTACTTGATGCGACCCGGTACACTTGTCAGTGAGTTTTGTGTTGGATCGTTTTCCACACATCAGCAAGTAGTCTTTTGAGCAAACTTGTCTCCATGAGGTATAAAGGTAAAGGGAACATAAGGGAGTACATTATGAAAATGTCTCATCTTGCTTCAAAATTGAAAGCACTAAAGTTAGAGTTGTCTGAAGATTTACTCGTGCATTTCATTTTGATTTCCCTTCCTGCACACTTTGGGCAATTCAAAGTGAGTTATAACACTCTGAAGGACACTTGGTCCTTAAATGAGCTAATATCTCATTGTGTGCAAGAAGAAGAGAGGCTACAGCAAGATAAGACTGAAAGTGCTCACATGGCTTCATCTTCTCAGTATAAAAGAAAGTGTGATACTACTGCGGATGCGCCTTCTCAGTAGAAAAAGGCTAAGAAACAAGATCAAGTTTTAACCTATTTCTTCTATAAGAAGGTGGGACACATGAAGAATGATTGTACCAAATATGCCACCTGGCGTGTAAAGAAGGGTATAATTTTTACTTTCATTTGTTTTGAGACTAGTTTAAGTTATGCACCTGTTGAAACTTTGTGGGTAGATTCTGCTGCTACTACTCATGTAAGTGTTACTATGCAAGGTTCCCTGTGGAACCGACTTCCAAGTGATGCTAAAAAATACATCTATGTGGAAGATGGCAATATAGTTGTAGTCGAAGCTATAGAAACATTTAGATTATGTTCCACAAGTGAATTTTACTTGGATTTATTAGAGACATTTTATGTACCGTCATTTAAACGGAATTTGATTTCTGTTTCTCGTTTGGATAAATCAGGTTATTTTTGTTCGTTCGGAGACAATAAAGTCAGTCTCTTCTATAATTCGAATAATATTTGCTCTGGTCATTTGGTGGATAATCTATATAGGTTTGACTTAAATTCCTATAATAATGAAATACTGCAAACGGGTACAAAATGAAAACTAAATGAGAATTCGGCATCATTATGGCACAAACGCCTAGGTCACATCTCTAAACAGAGAATTCAGATGCTCGTGTCGGATGGAATTCTTGGACCCATAAATTTTGCGGACTTTGAAGTCTGCATTTAGTGCATAAAGGGGAAAAGGACAAACGAAAGGAAATTAGGTGCTGATAGAGCTAAAGATGTCTTAGAACTGATACATACCAATATATGTGGCCCGTTCCCTACTGTCTCTTGGAAAGGACAACGGTACTTTATTATGTTCATAGATGATTACTCTCGTTATGGGTATCTATATTTAATTCATGAAAAGTCTCAAGCCTTGGATGTTTTCAAGTCTTTCAAAGCTGAAGTTGAACTTCAACTTGGAAAGAAAATTAAAGCTGTCAAATCTGATCGTGGTGGTGAATACTACGGAAGGTATAACGGTTCAGGTGAGCAACGTCCTGGGCTTTTTACTCTTTTCCTAGAGGAGTGTGGTATTATTTCGCAATACACCATGCCAGGCAAACCTAGCATGAATGGTGTTCTAGAGCGAAGGAACCGAACTCTTAAGGACATGGTGAGAAGTATGATTAGTCATTCTTCCTTACCTGAATCACTCTAGGAAGAAGCCTTAAAGACTGCAGTGTACATACTTAATAGGGTGCCAAGCAAAGCAGTTAAGAAAACCCCTTATGAAATTTGGACTAGAAAAAAGGCCCAGTATAAAGCATTTGCATCTTTGGGGATGTCCAGCTGAGGCGCAACCTTATAGGCCGCATGAAAGAAAATTGGACTTAAGGACAATTAGCTGTTACTTTATTGGTTACGCTGAGCGTTCACGGGGGTACAAGTTTTACAATCCTGCATCAAGGTCTATTTTTGAAACGGGAAATGCGGGATTTCTTGAGGATGCTGAGTTTGAGGGAAGGAAATATTAGGAATGTTGCTTTTGATGAAGATTCTGAAACTGACAATGACCAGGTCATTGTGCCTATTGTTGTTCAAGATGCAGTTATAGTATAAGAGCAAAATGAGAATCCTACTGTAGATCCAGTTACAGTACAAGAGAACAATGAGAATACTGCTGTTGCTCAAGATACTGCTACAACACAGGAAAATAATGAGAATCCTCCTCAACCCCAACCCATATAGCAAGCTCAACAACCTCAAGAAGTGTCATTAAGGAGATCCAACAGAGAAAGGAGAAAATCCATCTATGGACTCAAACAAGCTTCCCGTCAATGGTATCACATGTTTAATCAAGTCATTATCTCATATGGTTTTGAGGTAAATATAATAGATGAATGTGTATACCGCAAGTTCAGTGGGAGTAAATACTTTTTTTTTGGTCTTATATGTTGATGACGTTTTACTTGCTAGTAGCGATATAGGTTTGTTACATGAAACTAAGAAATTTCTATCGAACAAATTCGAAATGAAAGATCTGGGTGATGCCTCTTTTGTATTAGGAATCGAGATACTAAGAGATCGCTCTCAAGGTATTCTTAGATCATCACAAAAGAACTATATCGACAACATTTTAAGTAGATATGGCATGAAAAGTTGTAGACCAATGGACACACCCGTAGCTAAAGGAGACAAGTTCAATCTCAAAATAATGCCCTAAAAAAATGATCTTGAGAGGACAGCAATGTGTAAGACCCAGGACTTTGAAAAGTCTTTTTATGATCAAGTCTCAAATCATATAGTTATTTACAGCCTCAATTTCAGAAATTATTTTATTAAAGATAATTAAGGCAAGTTTTGATTTATTGGATTTGAGATAAGTTATGATTATTATCCAATTTTATAATTATTGGATTATTTTCTATATTTAAAGTATAAGGTTGATAGTTATGAAATAATAAGGATTTTTATATGATTTGGATTAGATAAGTAATATTTTAAATATTATTACTGCTATTTTGGAAAATGAAGAAATTAAGTATATTACTTCTAATTATTTGATTTGGACATTTTATTTGAAAATAATTTGCGAAAGCGATGAACAAATAGTATTTTCTATATATAATTAGGGTTGGATTTAATTGAGTTTCAATTACTATATTATTCCCAATTTTATGTGAAATTACTATAATGCCCCTAACCCTAATTTTTCTAAACCCATTCCCTTCCATCCTTCCTCCACGCTGCGCAGCCCAACCCCTTTCCTCACTGCCTTTGCTGCGCAGCAACAACAACAATCACACACACAGTTTCCTTTGTTCTCCAAGAAAGAAAGAAACAAAGAGAAAGAGAGATCTGAGGGGGAAGGAGGCCACGTTGCTGCCGCTGCTACCAATCCGCGCCGTCAGGGTCGTCCCATCCACGGAGCCTGAGTCGCGCCGTGTCACTGAGAGGAGAAGGAGATCCGGAAGGGAGGAAGAGCACCGGGGAAGCAGCAGCTCACAGGCCAGCCGCATTCTACCACCACGTTCGGCTCCTCGCCGTCGCGCTACCGATTTGCCGCCGATCCAGTCATCCACGCCGTCGTCCTTGCCGCGAGTCCAGCGCCGTCGTTGCTATCTTTGCACGAGGAGAGGTAGAGGCTAGCAGTGGAGGGCGGCACATGAGAGGGAGTTCGTGCCTCACCACCGTCACCCAATGGGGCCACGGACTGCGCCGGTCGCCGCCGCGTCGCGTCGAGGAGGAAGACTGAGACTGAGCGCCGCTGGGAGGGAGGACGACGCGAGCTGGAGGTCCGGTCGCCGTGGTGCTATGGAGCAGACGGAACCGCGCCACGCTGTTGGGGTTCTCACTGTCGCCGGAAAGGAATTCAGATCCGCCGCTGCCGGAGCTTCTAGCCGAGCCTCAACCGTCGGGAACACCGCTGCCGCCACCGAGCTCCACTGCCGATAAGGCTTTTAAGTTGAGTTTCCCTTCTGTTGAGTTTCCCGGAACTTCATTGTCGCTGCGTGTGGTTCAGATCGCCGCTGCTGCTTGGGGCTGACTGCCGGGTTGCCGCCGAACCGGTTCAGAGACCGCCGCTGTTTCGGTTCAACCGTTCCTTCTTCGGTTCGGTAAGCGTTTCAATTTGAAAGCCCTTTCGTTATTGTTCTGTTATCTCACGCTGAGGTTTGTGGCGTTAATTGCTATAAGATTGAGTTTCGGTTGTTGTATGTTGCGATTAGAGTTGTTGAGACTGTTACAAAAGCAGCTTGGAGCCGAGGTTTTGGTTGCCGGTGATTTCGAGTTGAGGCGGAAAGGACTCTGTGAGACGTTTGGGTTATGGATTTGCATTTTGAGGTAGGGGCGCTTTCCAAAAACTATGTTTTATGTATTGGAATTATTACATATGGATACTGATGTGAGATATTGTGTATTTGGTGATTGTATCTGTCTTATGTATTATTTGACTGACTCGAATGATTATGGATGTTGGTTTGGCAGAATTGTTGTGCGGCTTTGTGAAATGTAATGTTTTAAAGTTGATTCTTTAAAGATTTGAAATCTGAGTTTAATCCGCTGAGGATTGATTTGATTTGAGTTAATTGTTTTGATGATTTACAAAGTCGAATGCACTTTTGAATTCAGCCTGGTTTACTTTAATTGATTTGGTTTTGGACAAATGATTTGTTATTGAGCCGTTTCTTTAAAGCTTTAGAAATGAGTTAAATCGGTTGATATTGAGTTGATTTTTGAAATGGTTTCCTTGAGATATGCCACTGAGGCGACTGTTGAATTTAGCTTGCTTTTGAATTGATTTCTGGTTTTGAGCTGTTGAAAAGGAATGAGAAACGGTTTAGTTGGGACCCGAACCGGGTGGCAAAAGTCCAAGTTTTAGGGGAGGTGCTGCCGAAATTTCTACAAAATCCTACACTTGTTTGTAAGTTGTTTAAAAAGGGTTGGATTTGAGAAATTGTATTATTTGATTTATTAAGAGAATATTTATGTTTTCAAGCTTAATTTATTTAATGAACTTTATGCGTTGAGTTCGGCTTATTTAGAAATGAACTATTTGTACAGTTTGAATCACTGAAGGAAAGAATGACGCTCTAATATTGATTTCAATATAAAAAGGAGCTTTTAGTGATTTTAAAAGAATCTATACTTTTGATTGAGTAATCAAGTTTGATGCTTTTTGGAAGAGTTAGAAAAATGGGTTCCAAAAAGAAACCTGAAAGTGGTTTGATTCCAATGAACCGGTTCCGTTTCAAATGAGTTGATTTTTGGACCGGGTTGGAACTTGTGATTTTGTATGATCGGTTTCATAATAAAGCCAGTTTTATTTACTTGAACCGAGAATCTATGATTTTAAGAGTTTCAATGAATGTTAAGGAATTTATATAAGTTGACCTTCCCTAAAGACTTGGGACTCTGGCGAGGAACTTTTGTTATAAAATTCTATTGTTGGATGGGTGATTTTGAATGTTCCCAAAATGAATCTTTAACTTTCCATGGTTTTGGAAGTTTTGAAAAGAGAATGCCGAGAGTGGCTTTGTTTTAAAAAGGGAACTCACTTTTAGAAAATTTGGCTTATGAGCCTGAGATGATTTGAGAAATGAGATCTTTAAAGCCAAGGCTAAAAAGAGTTAAAATTTGATTTCAAAGTGAAATGGCTTGAGAAAAGTGATTTATGGCTTAAATGCCAGTTTTATGAAATTGATGATGTTGGATGGTGGAAGTGCTGTTTTATTATGGGCCGGAGTGGCTATGTATGATTATGAACATTGACTGGTTTTGGATTGAACCGTGAGCCGGAATGGCTGTGTATGATATTGATTTATGGCTGATTGTCAAATGAATAATGGGCCGTAAGGCTGACTATGAATTATGAATTTAAGCCGAATTGCTGAGATGGATGTTGATCCATGGCTGGGACTGAATGAATATATGTTTGAGATACCTGGGCAGTAGCAAGGGTTGTGGTTCGTCCCACTTGCTCCAGGTCAGAGAATGTGACGCCTGGGTAGTAGCGGTAGTAGTGGTGAATCCACTCGCTCCAGGTTGAGCTTTTAAACACCCGCCTGGGTAGTAGCCGCAGTAGTGGTTATTCCACTGGCTCTGGGTTGAGCGGGTAGTAGCAAGGGGGTTGTAGCTCAAACTTACTTGCTCCGCGATGGGTGTTTCTGTCCATGGTTAGCTACCAGGACATGTCGGGTTGGCTATATAACCGACAGATGATATCATCAGCCACTAGGGACAGGCATGCATCATATGCATTTGTGTGACTTTGGTTGGGTGTGCATATTATACTTGGTTTGCCTATGTGATTAACTGCTAATTGTTCTACTTGCTGTAACTGTTGTTTGTGCTTGAACTTCCTATCTGTGTTTGCAACTGGGACTCTGTTGGATTGTGGTGATTTGGTTGATGGTTGGATTGTTTGGGCCTAGGGCCGTGGTTGGATTGTTTGGGCCTAGGGCCGTGGTTGGAATGAGATGAACCGATGGTTGGTTTCAGTTTTATGTTTCTGATTTGGAATAAAATATGAAATGCTATTTTGTTTCAGCATAGATAAACCGTTTTGAAAGACTTTTGAGTTTTTGAGAATTGAATGGTTCCTCTTTCAGAAAAGATTTCCGACTTTACTTTTATTGTAAACCGATGTTTTTGAAAAGAGGTATGAGACGGTTATTAATCACTGGTACGGTTTATCTTCAAGTATCCTATTACAGTAATTCCCAAAAACCCTCTACTGAGAACCCTTTCGAGGATGATGTTCTCACCCCCCTACATTTTTTCCCTTTCAGGATGTGGACGCAGAAGTTACGAAGAGCTTATTTAATTGTTGTTGTGATGCTCTGTATTGTTTTAGTTATGATTTACTGCACCCTCGCCTTTATCTTGATATAATCTGTAAGAGGGATAGGAATTGTATTGGATTATGTTTGTAATATTATTTCTATATATTTATGTATATATATGGATGTACTCTTTATGTGTTTTTGTAAGTTGTATGGTATGTATGGGTGTACGCTGTATCGCAAAAGTATTTTTGGGAGCGGTTTTGTGGTTTAAAGTTTTAAACAGGCTCATATTTTAATATTAAGTAGTATAAGTGTCGTCGTAATGTCCGAGCTATCAGAGTCGCGCAGCCGGAAGTGTGAACTTTGGTAGTTAGGGTGTTACATTATGGTATCATAGCAGTTCTTCCTGTAGAGCCTGAGGAATGGACTGGCTATGCTTCAGTTGCATACTCTGAGTGTCTGTCATGTATTAGGTCTTGTCGAATGATGAGAATTAGAGCTTTATGCACATGACGGTCTATTGATTAATGCTGTTAGTCTTGCATTGCATGATTCTTGGTATTAAGTTTGGCCGGCTTAATACTAGTGAATTATGTATATGAAAGCACTGATGGGTTATCATAGATAGTATACGAGTTTTGAGTAAAGCGAATCGCGGGTTTTGGGAATGTTGGAAATTATTTCTCGAGGCTATTCAGTTGTGTGTCTTGAATCCTGTTTGAGTCAACCTGTTCTTTCATATCCTAACTTGAAGTTCTTGTTTGCTATTCCTTTCGAAAAGTAGTTTGATTTTTCAACTCTATTCCTCTATCCATATGCATTCTTGTTTGATCTCAATTGCATATACTTGTTTGGGATCCTTGTTGCATCTGTCTTTCTCTGTTTGAGTTCTTCCTGATTCCCATATACCTTGATATAGCTTTGAACTTGCCTTAATGCGCTGTGCCTTTTAACTCCAAATTCCGAGTCCATTCTTTGAGAAATTGTTGATTCAGTTTTACTCTTATTTGACAGTGATCGCAGCCAAATTTTGAGATTTTTATAAAAAATTGCTGTTGAATAGACATATACTTATCTATATATGAAACTTTGAAGATTTCTTACACAATTTAACAACTACTTATTTCTAATACCTCGCTCGTGTTTTCACTGGTTTGCAAAACTACATTTACCTTAAAATTAAATTGCCTTCTAGTAGTTCTACTATAGCTCCAATGCACATCTTCATTTGATTATGTATTTGAATATTTTTCAAAATTTTGAAAGGAAAGGATTTACCACTTTTGTCTCGTTTGAGTTTCGTTTGATAAGCTTTACTTAACTTATTTTGAAATGAGTTTGGTTTAGCATGCTTCATGGTTTATGCCATTGTTGTTCTTTTGAAAATGTTGGACTCATAGCTTTCCTCTTATGAACGGACTCGTTCCTTCTTAAGCTTTTCTCCTCTATGAAGATCATACGTGACTCTATCTTTAACTAATCTTTTACATCTTGAAAACATTACCATTGATCTTGGTTTGTCCTCTCTTGTGGATCTCATCCTTATGTGAGTCAGTTTGATTCGTTTTAATTTAGTGCATTATTTATTCTCCCATTATTTCTACAAGAGTTTTTAGTCAAAGATTTATCATTGGGAAATTACAAATGATTGAGTTATCTTTTTCTATGACTTTTGTATTCTTTTGGTTCAATTGAAAGCTTATTTGATGCCCCATGCCTAGTGGATCTTGTTTGAACTATTTAAGATCCTTTCTTGCAAGGCTTGACTCATTTTTAGTACATCTTAAACTTCTTGAATGTTCTTCTGAGATGGTGATTTCAAGAAACACTTTTGGAGTCTTGTTTTGAACTTTCAAAGGAATTTTGAATTCTCTTTGGAAGAATACTAGACGGAATTTATTTTCTGTTGTTTGATTGAGATTGAAACCATTGTCCACTTTTGACGAAATTAATTTAAAGTTGGCATGTGCTATTTTAAATGAGGTTTTGGAGAACTTCCTTGTTTAGTGGAAATCGGTTTGTTTGTAACGCACCACCTATTTCCTTACCAGATTGTGTGCAAATTTTTACCTTGGAGTTTCTTTTCTAAAAGGAGTTTAATTTTCTCTTTCATCCTTGCTACGAATGTTATACACGCTTGTTTGAATATGAACTTTGAGAATTTTTGAACAAGCCTTTGATTTCTCTCCCGAGTTTTATGAACTGCTTTTGGTTAAGTTGTGCATCTAATTATCTTTCTAAAATATTTGAAGAAATATTTTAGCTTTTAACCAAACTCGTGTGCACCTTGTTTTTAGAACTCGACAAAATCTATTTCAACATGAACTTGCATTAAAGCAAAGCCACGATTATGCTTTTGTTACTCTCTTGAAGAATGTTGTTAATTAACCTTTCTTTTAGATTGCGAAATGGTTTTTCCGCAAGTTTCGGTTCCTTTATGAACAATGTATTTGGAAGTACTTTTAATCTTGCTCTTGAGTTTTGTGAGCTTTGTCTTGGGTTTGATATTCCTTTTTGTAAACCTCCTACTTCTTCGACTCAACTTGAATTTGTTTTGAACTAAGGCGCTGGTTCTCTTCTAATTGGTTCTATTGGATTTCTTGGATCCAAGTGTTTTCTTTGGAGTTGTCAATCGATTTATTTCTAGCAAACTCCTTTGCTTGGACATCTTTGTCTATCCGGAGATTGGATACATTCTCTCGAATCTATGAGTATTACCCTTGACAATAGTCTCTCCGTTCTAAATCTGGTATCCTTCTGAGTAGACTCGAGACTTGTTTTGATATCACGTGCAACTTGTAGACGTAGTAACGCGATGCGTTAGTTCTTTAAGACGTGATACGTGTATATGGAAGGTGAAACGGTAGGTGTACCATGTTATGAGTTGTGGATGTTTTGTTCCATGCTAACGGGTTTGCGGTTGTTAGGCTTATGATTGGCCATGAGGTTGTAAAATGATTGGTGGAGTTGGGAGGTTGAGGTTCTGAAGTAAGAACGAGATTTGTCGGCGAACGTTGTGGCCGTTGTTTTATTACCAACCTGCTTTGGTAGCCTTTATGTCACATTGATACCGCCTTGTTTTGTGAACGCCTATCTTGGTTTGCACCCTATTTTGTTACCTCAAGTTTTTGTAAAAGTCTTGAGATTATGTGACCTTGTGCATTGAGCCTACCTTGTAACGTTTGCTTTGCAATCACACTCCTACCTTTGCACCCTTATGCATATGACAATCAAAGTATTTGAAAATCGTATATATGATTATATTTTGAGATACTTTTACTTCTTCCTTAAATGTGTTCAAAGGTGAACTGTTATGGAATTTCTTTCATTTTGTATCAATTTTCGAGGGCGAAAATTTTTATAAGGTGGGTAGAATGTAAGACCCAGGACTTTGAAAAGTCTTTTTATGATCAAGTCTCAAATCATATAGTTATTTACAGCCTCAATTTCAGAAATTATTTTATTAAAGATAATTAAGGCAAGTTTTGATTTATTGGATTTGAGATAAGTTATGATTATTATCCAATTTTATAATTATTGGATTATTTTCTATATTTAAAGTATAAGGTTGATAGTTATGAAATAATAAGGATTTTTATATGATTTGGATTAGATAAGTAATATTTTAAATATTATTACTGCTATTTTGGAAAATGAAGAAATTAAGTATATTACTTCTAATTATTTGATTTGGACATTTTATTTGAAAATAATTTGCGAAAGCGATGAACAAATAGTATTTTCTATATATAATTAGGGTTGGATTTAATTGAGTTTCAATTACTATATTATTCCCAATTTTATGTGAAATTACTATAATGCCCCTAACCCTAATTTTTCTAAACCCATTCCCTTCCATCCTTCCTCCACGCTGCGCAGCCCAACCCCTTTCCTCACTTTCTTTGCTGCGCAGCAACAACAACAATGACACACACAGTTTCCTTTGTTCTCCAAGAAAGAAAGAAACAAAGAGAAAGAGAGATCTGAGGGGGAAGGAGGCCACGTTGCTGCCGCTGCTACCAATCCGCGCCGTCAGGGTCGTCCCATCCACGGAGCCTGAGTCGCGCCGTGTCACTGAGAGAAGAAGGAGATCTGGAAGGGAGGAAGAGCACCGGGGAAGCAGCAGCTCACAGGCCAGCCGCATTCTACCACCACGTTCGGCTCCTCGCCGTCGCGCTACCGATTTGCCGCCGATCCAGTCATCCACGCTGTCGTCCTTGCCGCGAGTCCAGCGCCGTCGTTGCTATCTTTGCACGAGGAGAGGTAGAGGCTAGCAGTGGAGGGCGGCACATGAGAGGGAGTTCGTGCCTCACCACCGTCACCCAATGGGGCCACGGACTGCGCCGGTCGCCGCCGCGTCGCGTCGAGGAGGAAGACTGAGACTGAGCGCCGCTGGGAGGGAGGACGACGCGAGCTGGAGGTCCGGTCGCCGTGGTGCTATGGAGCAGACAGAACCGCGCCACGCTGTTGGGGTTCTCACTGTCGCCGGAAAGGAATTCAGATCCGCCGCTGCCGGAGCTTCTAGCCGAGCCTCAACCGCCGGGAACGCCGCTGCCGCCACCGAGCTCCACTACCGATAAGGCTTTTAAGTTGAGTTTCCCTTCTGTTGAGTTTCCCGGAACTTCATTGTCGCTGCGTGTGGTTCAGATCGCCGCTGCTGCTTGGGGCTGACTGCCGGGTTGCCGCCGAACCGGTTCAGAGACCGCCGCTGTTTTGGTTCAACCGTTCCTTCTTCGGTTCGGTAAGCGTTTCAATTTGAAAGCCCTTTCGTTATTGTTCTGTTATCTCACGCTGAGGTTTGTGGCGTTAATTGCTATAAGATTGAGTTTCGGTTGTTGTATGTTGCGATTAGAGTTGTTGAGACTGTTACAAAAGCGGCTTGGAGCCGAGGTTTTGGTTGCCGGTGATTTCGAGTTGAGGCGGAAAGGACTCTGTGAGACGTTTGGGTTATGGATTTGCATTTTGAGGTAGGGGCGCTTTCCAAAAACTATGTTTTATGTATTGGAATTATTACATATGGATACTGATGTGAGATATTGTGTATTTGGTGATTGTATCTGTCTTATGTATTATTTGACTGACTCGAATGATTATGGATGTTGGTTTGGCTGAATTGTTGTGCGGCTTTGTGAAATGTAATGTTTTAAAGTTGATTCTTTAAAGATTTGAAATCTGAGTTTAATCCGCTGAGGATTGATTTGATTTGAGTTAATTGTTTTGATGATTTACAAAGTCGAATGCACTTTTGAATTCAGCCTGGTTTACTTTAATTGATTTGGTTTTGGACAAATGATTTGTTATTGAGACGTTTCTTTAAAGCTTTAGAAATGAGTTAAATCGGTTGATATTGAGTTGATTTTTGAAATGGTTTCCTTGAGATATGCCACTGAGGCGACTGTTGAATTTAGCTTGCTTTTGAATTGATTTCTGGTTTTGAGCTGTTGAAAAGGAATGAGAAACGGTTTAGTTGGGACCCGAACCGGGTGGCAAAAGTCCAAGTTTTAGGGGAGGTGCTGCCGAAATTTCTACAAAATCCTACACTTGTTTGTAAGTTGTTTAAAAAGGGTTGGATTTGAGAAATTATATTATTTGATTTATTAAGAGAATATTTATGTTTTCAAGCTTAATTTATTTAATGAACTTTATGCGTTGAGTTTGGCTTATTTAGAAATGAACTATTTGTACAGTTTGAATCACTGAAGGAAAGAATGACGCTCTAATATTGATTTCAATATAAAAAGGAGCTTTTAGTGATTTTAAAAGAATCTATACTTTTGATTGAGTAATCAAGTTTGATGCATTTTGGAAGAGTTAGAAAAATGGGTTCCAAAAAGAAACCTGAAAGTGGTTTGATTCCAATGAACCGGTTCCGTTTCAAATGAGTTGATTTTTGGACCGGGTTGGAACTTGTGATTTTGTATGATCGGTTTCATAATAAAGCCAGTTTTATTTACTTGAACCGAGAATCTATGATTTTAAGAGTTTCAATGAATGTTAAGGAATTTATATAAGTTGACCTTCCCTAAAGACTTGGGACTCTGGCGAGGAACTTTTGTTATAAAATTCTATTGTTGGATGGGTGATTTTGAATGTTCCCAAAATGAATCTTTAACTTTCCATGGTTTTGGAAGTTTTGAAAAGAGAATGCCGAGAGTGGCTTTGTTTTAAAAAGGGAACTCACTTTTAGAAAATTTGGCTTATGAGCCTGAGATGATTTGAGAAATGAGATCTTTAAAGCCAAGGCTAAAAAGAGTTAAAATTTGATTTCAAAGTGAAATGGCTTGAGAAAAGTGATTTATGGCTTAAATGCCAGTTTTATGAAATTGATGATGTTGGATGGTGGAAGTGCTGTTTTATTATGGGCCGGAGTGGCTATGTATGATTATGAACATTGATTGGTTTTGGATTGAACCGTGAGCCGGAATGGCTGTGTATGATATTGATTTATGGCTGATTGTCGAATGAATTATGGGCCGTAAGGCTGACTATGAATTATGAATTTAAGCCGGATTGCTGAGATGGATGTTGATCCATGGCTGGGACTGAATGAATATATGTTTGAGATACCTGGGCAGTAGCAAGGGTTGTGGTTCGTCCCACTTGCTCCAGGTCAGAGAATGTGACGCCTGGGTAGTAGCGGTAGTAGTGGTGAATCCACTCGCTCCAGGTTGAGCTTTTAAACACCCGCCTGGGTAGTAGCCGCAGTAGTGGTTATTCCACTGGCTCTGGGTTGAGCGGGTAGTAGCAAGGGGGTTGTAGCTCAAACTTACTTGCTCCGCGATGGGTGTTTCTGTCCATGGTTAGCTACCAGGACGTGTCGGGTTGGCTATATAACCGACAGATGATATCATCAGCCACTAGGGACAGGCATGCATCATATGCATTTGTGTGACTTTGGTTGGGTGTGCATATTATACTTGGTTTGCCTATGTGATTAACTGCTAATTGTTCTACTTGCTGTAACTGTTGTTTGTGCTTGAACTTCCTATCTGTGTTTGCAACTGGGACTCTGTTGGATTGTGGTGATTTGGTTGATGGTTGGATTGTTTGGGCCTAGGGCCGTGGTTGGATTGTTTGGGCCTAGGGCCGTGGTTGGAATGAGATGAACCGATGGTTGGTTTCAGTTTTATGTTTCTGATTTGGAATAAAATATGAAATGCTATTTTGTTTCAGCATAGATAAACCGTTTTGAAAGACTTTTGAGTTTTTGAGAATTGAATGGTTCCTCTTTCAGAAAAGATTTCCGACTTTACTTTTATTGTAAACCGATGTTTTTGAAAAGAGGTATGAGACGGTTATTAATCACTGGTACGGTTTATCTTCAAGTATCCTATTACAGTAATTCCCAAAAACCCTCTACTGAGAACCCTTTCGAGGATGATGTTCTCACCCCCCTACATTTTTCCCCTTTCAGGATGTGGACGCAGAAGTTACGAAGAGCTTATTTAATTGTTGTTGTGATGCTCTGTATTGTTTTAGTTATGATTTACTGCACCCTTGCCTTTATCTTGATATAATCTGTAAGAGGGATAGGAATTGTATTGGATTATGTTTGTAATATTATTTATATATATTTATGTATATATATGGATGTACTCTTTATGTGTTTTTGTAAGTTGTATGGTATGTATGGGTGTACGTTGTATTGCAAAAGTATTTTTGGGAGCGGTTTTGCGGTTTAAAGTTTTAAACAGGCTCATATTTTAATATTAAGTAGTATAAGTGTCGTCGTAATGTCCGAGCTATCAGAGTCGCGCAGCCGGAAGTGTGAACTTTGGTAGTTAGGGTGTTACACAATGCATGATAAATCTTATACATCAGTACTAGGGAGCTTAATGTATGCTCAAGTCTACACACCTCATTAGGTACTTTGATTCTGATTTCATGGTATATGGTTGTGAAACTTTGTCACTGAGCTTTGTATAGTAGATGACATTGAAATGTCATTAAAGATATTTTGTGACAATAAATTAGCATTACTATTCTCCAACAACAATAAGAGCTTGACAAAATCGAAGCATATAGACATCAAGTTCTTAGTTGTCAAGGAGAAAGTTTAAGAAAAAAAAAACAGATTTCCATAGGACATATAGGAACAGAGTATATGCTAACAGATCCACTACCAAAGGATTGATCCCTAAAGTCTTTCATGAGCATACTGCTCGGATGGGTGTCAATATTTGTGATGCCTTGATTTAGTGGGAGTTTTTGCTATATGTTCTATAACAGATATTGAATTATTTTTCTGCATAATTAAGTTGATGGTTTATTTCATGTTATGTGAAATGTTCATTTTGCAATATTTGTATTGTTTTTTATCTCAATAAAGTTTTAAAGTTGGACCAGCTGGAAATAGACATGCATGAGATCACTTGGCATGTAATTTTCATATTACTCATCCAAATTTGATCTATGTCGTTGAGTATATTAGGATGGTGATTGTCATGGTTTAGTCACGATATTAATGTGATAAAAGCTACGGTAGTTCCATATCTAATGTATGAGATGGACCAGATTGTTAAAGTAATGAGAGAAGTAGCATTCAGATGCGTGCATAAAGTTTATAAGATGTGATTATGTTAAGAAAGAATATATGTATAGCCCAAGTGGGAGATTGTAAGGAAATTATTTTAATTTCCTAATTTGTTTGTGGGAAATACATATATTAATTATAATCACAAATTATGCTATTTCAAATTAAATGACTTATATAATGATGATCTCATTTATTGTTATAAATGCTAAATTGAATAAGTCATTATTACTTTTGATTTGGAATTAAATGAGAATAAAACTAGATATTATCTTTTGTTCTTTAGATAATTATCTTTTGGATTTTAGATATATTATCTTTTGGACTTTAGATATTATTTTATTTGGGTTTTAGGGTTTAAGGGTGCCATGCTCAAATATAAATAGGCTTTCAGGGTTTCGGTCCCCGACATACCAAAGCCGCCTTTGTTGCTCTTTCCCCATCAAAAGAGTCACAATTCAGCCGCTTAGGAATACAGAAGGCTTTGGTTGAGGAAGATCGAAAGAACCAAGATCCAAACTCTTCCGATCGTATGATTCATGTTTATGAATTCATGTACGCTTCCGCATTCAAGTATTTCCTTTCTTAACGATTTAACATAGATAATATTTGGGCTGAGAAAATTTCAACATGAACAAAAAAAAGAGTTAATAGTAAAATTAGTTTCTAAAAGATAAGTCATTTTTTAAATTTGTCCCTAAAAGATTTTTTCAATCAAATTGGTCCTTCAAAGATTACGAATTAATCATATCTATCCTTCAATTACTCCACTCACAATTTTCATCAACGATTGATGATGTGAAATGTTAACTGATAGCATACATGACACATAACATGTTCAATTGAACGTTGACTAAATATATTTATGAAAATCTATCAATTTAGTCACTAGGTTATATTGGAAATATGATTTTTGTAATTGAAAAAAATGACTAAATTAATAAATTTTCATAAACATATTTGGTCAATATGCAATTAGACATATCAGGTATTAGATATGTTATCAATTAATGTTTTACAACATCAATCTTTGAAGAAAATTGTTAATGGAGTGATTGGATGACAAATATGATTAATTTGTAATATTTGAATGACCAATTTAATTAAAAAAATATTTTAGAGATAAATTTAAAGAATATCTTATCTTTCAAAGACTAATTTGACTATTAATCCAAAAAAATATATAAAAAAATATTAAATAATAAAATATCATATTTTATTAAATAATTGAGAGAAAAAATATAAAAAGATCCATTCCTACTTTTTTTTATGTGTACACTGCAAACATATTTTGCTAATTAAAACAAAATTTAATCAACCATCAAATCACCTTTGATCTTGGTGTAGTAGAAACTTTTTCTTTTTCCAATCACTCTACACCTCTTAAATCTTATTTAGTATCAAATTAGGTGCATATTTTACAATCTAATATATATATATATATATATATATATATATATATATATATATATATATATATATATATATATATATATATAAATAAGGAATCCGAAGAAATTTAGTGCATAACTTTTTTTCTAAAATATTTTTTCAAATATTCATCATAAAAAAATTAGTTATTATTTATAAAATTTGAACACAAAGACTCTTAATAGAAAACAATTTTGCTATGTTACTAAAAGTATTTTTGTCAATTTTTATCAACTCTTATTTATAATTGTGTTTAATGGAAGTGTCTTTGTGGATATGTCTAATAAAAATATCTTTTTTATGGCTGTGTCTAATGAAAATATCTTTATAGATATATTTTCTGGATGTGTCTCTTTATACATATATTTAAAATATAATAAATTAACAGATAATATATTAGTACCCTATATTTTTTAATAAAAAAATATGATACTTTCCCTCTTAACCATCAATGTTTATTACTGATACTAGTATAATATGGATTTCACACATTGTCAAATAGCACCAAAAAAATGAGTAATTTCATTAAAAAAAAATTACAAAAATGATTTGTTTTCATGAAATGACTTGGTGGTTGAGCTTATTTACTACTTACTAGTTACTACATACTTTTGCTTTTGTTTTTGGTATTATACACATGACACATAGATGATATCCCTTTCCTTCATCAAAATCCGAAGTGAAATATGTCACAAAAATGTGAAGAAAAAGTATAGATAGACAATAAAAATATTAAATAATATAAATAATAAATGTATTGAATATTTAATTTGTTAGATGTACGGATAATTATTCTAATATTAAGATTTAAATGAATAATTTAGAGGTGTAATATATTTTTATTTTATTAAATCAATTTTAGAATCTATTATTTATATTGTTTACAAAAGTCATTATCTATCTGACAAAGGCCATTAAATTAACAAGTAACATTGACAAATGGCAAAGAAGTCACAATCCTTTCAGTTAGGTTGCTTTTGTTTGTTCTTGTTTATCATTAATGCATGGAGCATCTTAGGCTTTAGCACATAAGAGTGCCACTCTTTATCTGTTTTATTGCTTATTATTTGGGTCCCAATTAATCTTATTGTGTGTTGGGTTTTTTTCAAGCTGAGTCCGCAGCACGTTGCATACTTGAATAGTAACACTAATGTTTCTCATATCTTTAACAAAAAATTAGTTATAAGAATGTGATGCCACAAATTAAAAGAAAGCCAAACAAAACTTATTACAAAAAAAAAAGTATTTTTATTATGCATTTGTTTATAAATATATATTATTTAATTTATTTTAATATATATATATATATATATTATATTATATTTTAATGTATATTCTGTATAAATAACTAATTTAATAAGAGTAAAGTGTCGTTTTTGTCTCCAACGTTTGGGGTAAATCTTATTTGTGTCCCTAACATTTAAATCATCCTATTTGTATCCCTAACGTTTGTAAAAGTGATTCAATGTTATCCTGCCGTCAATTACACATCATGAACGCTTTAGTTTGAGTTTTAAAAATCTCTTTTTGAAGTTAGAATACAAATATCTGGGATAGAATCGATGATCCACTCCGAAAAATAGCTCATCAAAAGTTGAAACTAATTCCTACAACATTTACATAATTCACTTTTCTAGGACATAATTGAATCTAAACACAAATAATGGAGATAATATTAAAATCGAACACATCCAAGTGAGACCTAATTGAGAATGAATACATCCAAGTGAAAATAATTGAAAAATATAATCTAATTTGTTAGTATAATTGATAGTAGGATAACATTGAATCACTTTTATAAACGTTAGGGATACAAATAGGATGATTTAAACGTTAGGGATACAAATAGGACTTTTTCCAAACGTTGGGGACAAAAACAATACTTTACTCATTTAATAATTATTTTTTATGTGTATACAGATGCTAATGTTAATAATTTTATAAATCAGTAATTTACGTATTTCTAGTCATTGCCAAAAATCTTAAATTCGGATTAGAGACTTCCAATTCTTAAATCACCAATATAAATGGAGTAATTTACGTATTTCTAGTCATTGCCAATAATCTTAAATTCTGATTTGGGACTTTCAATTCTTAAATCACCAATATAAATGGAATCAGAGTGTTTTTGTTGTGATGATTAAAATTGGAGATCCAAATTTTATAAATTTTATGAACAATTATGTTTTTTTTTTATCAAAAAACAAACTAACTGTTAATACAATTAATTAATAAAATTTTTTAATAATTATAATACTATCTAGATTAATTTCTATATTAATAAATTAGATCACAAATAGAATAAAAATTCCAATAACTAATACTATAGCTAATCATTTAATTAATGTGAATAAATTAATTCAAATTATATATATATACACCAATAACATATAATTTTTTAGGTAAATCACATATTTAAATAAAATAAAATTTAAAATTATCCAAATACAATAAATGAGAATTAGTTACATATAGATAAACAGCTAAATAGAGATGGAAATGTTTACTGGACAATGCCTCTGGTATCTAAAAAAATCAACCTTAGCAAGTTTTTCTAAGTCTGGGTACCTTAGCTCGGCTTGTTGTAGCAATTTGCTGATGAACTAATGGCATTATAAGATACAGATAAGTAAATTTTTAATGGTATACCTGGTCTAGGTTTCTGTAAGATCGGCAGAGATGTTAACAGCCTTTTTAGTGCTTGGAATGCTACTTCGCATTCATCACTCCATCTGAAAGCATGTTCCTTTTTCAAGAGCTTGAAAAAGTGGCGAGAATGATTAAATAGAGCCGGTAGGAATCTCGCCAGCATTGCTAGTCGGCCTGTAAGTTGTTGTACCTCCTTGATTGTCCTCGGGCTTTGCATGTCTAGTATAACTCGGCACTTCTCTAGATTTGCCTCGATTCCCCTGGAGGTCAGCATAAAGCCAAGGAATTTTTCTCTTTGTACCCCGAAGGCACATTTTTCGGGGTTTAGGCGTATATTGTGGTGTCGTAGTTGGGTGAATATCTCTTCAAGGTTAGTGCCGTGTTGGATTCTGTTGGCTGTCTTCACCACCATGTTGTCGACATAAACTTCTATGTTCCTGCCTAGTTGCTTGGCGAATGCCTTATCCATCAGGTTTTGATATGTAGCCCCTGCATTTTTTAGTCCAAAAGGCATAACTTTATAACAATAGTTTTCGTATTCTGTTATGAAAGTCGTTTTATCTTGGTCATTAGGGTACATTAAGATTTGGTTATAACCGAATAGGCATCCATAAAGCTTAGAAAATCGTACCCAGAGGCATTGTCTACCAACTTATATATGCATGGTAGGGGATAGGCATCCTTAGGGCATGCCTTATTCAAGTTTGTGAAATCTACACACATACGCCACTTACTTGAAGCTTTTCTTACCATTACGACATTTGATAGCCATGTAAATATGAGTTCCCTATTAAAGCCAGCTTCTAAGAGATTTTGGGTCTCTTCCAGTGAAGCAAGTTTCTTGTCATTTCCTAGTTGTCATTTTCTTTGTACTATAGGTCTGACTGCAGGGTTGATCTGCAGTTTGTGACATATAAAGCTCGGATCGATGCCAGACATGTCTGTAGGAGTCCATGCAAACAGATCTGCATTGGCATGTAGGATAGTGGTGATCTGTGTCTTGATTTCTGTAGTCAGAAAAGAACTTATGTAAGTGAACTTATTTTCATCATTGCCAAGTACTACCTTTTCAAGTTCGTTGGTTGGCTTTGGTCTCTCTCGAAAATCTTCTCTAGGGTTAAGTTCTGCTAGCTATGGTACGTCTTGGATGTTGCACATAGGTCGGTCATTTTGTTGTTTGGTTGTTTGTGGGTTCTTGAGACTTGCGTTATAGCAAGCTTATGCCTCTTTTAGATCGAAATGGATAGTTGCCACCTGGTTATCCTGCACATGGAACTTAACGCACAAGTGAATAGTGGATATAATAGCGTCGAATGAATTTAAAGAAGGTCTACCCAAGATGATGTTATATGGACTGGTACATTCGACTATTAGGTATTGGATATCTTTTGTTTTTGATAGTGGTGGTTCGCCTAGTGTTGTCTTGAGCCAAATGTAGCTGATCACGGGGACCCTCTTGCCCGAGAATCCCGCCAACTCTCCTGCAGACAGTTGTATATACTTTTCACTCAACTTCATTTTCTTGAAATTGGAGAGAAATAAGACATCGGCGCTGCTACCTGGGTCGAGGAGTACTTTTCTTACCAGCAGCTCCCCGACCTGAATTGAGATTACCACCGGATCGTCCAGGTTTGCCGAGGAAGCTTGATAGTCTGATTGTTCAAAGGAAATAGTCGGTGCTGTGGCGTTGGGTGCTACTTTGGAAAGGGCTCCTTCCACCACCAGCATCGCTCGGTAAGTCCTTTTTCGGGCTGAGTTAGACAAGCCTCTACCAGAGAATCCTCCTGAGATACAGTTTATGACCCCCTCGTTTGAGGAGATGGATTTGTTTTTTCTTGTGGGTTTTTTGCAACATCGTCATGAGCATTACTTGTTCTCGGGCGTCCTTGCATGCGCTCATCGATGTATTTGTCCAGTAACCCTTGTCTGGCCAGTCTTTCTTAGCTAAAAAATCAACCAAAAAATTAACAAAAAAAATCAGGGTTTGGATACTTTTGTCACACGGAACCCATCTTTCATAGGTACAACATTAATTTTCTTAATTTATGAGTATTTTTGTCAACGTTCGTAAACTTCATAGGTACTTTTATTAGTTTTTTCTTTTTCCTATTAAAAAGATCTTTACGAACGATTATTATAATTGCAACTAAAATATTTTAATAATAAAGTATAAGATGACTAGTATCGATAAATATATTACTGACTATTTTTATTGTCGTTAAAAAATAAAATAAATGTCACTAAAAATAATTTTTCATATATAATACATGTAACTAATATGTGTGTGCTCTTAAAATATAAAAATTACTAATTGAGTTTTTTTTATGAAAAATGTACATAATTTAAATTTTTAATATATTTATTAAAAATTTAAATTTTTTAATAATAATAAGAATTGTTTTAACATGGGCCATAATTATATTGACGAGTGTAAGTATATGTCATACTTATTATAATTAATAGGTTTTTGTGTCTTGTAACTTGTAAATATATAGTTCGTAGGTTAGAAGTTAGTATATACTTTTCTTTTGGTAGAGATAATTGAAGTCATTTTTCAATGACAGGCTAATATATTATAAACAGGCTATTCCTTATGGAACACCCTTATTATTAGGTTAGACCATTTGTGCAAACTATTGAGCTGTTTAGCATTTCAACAATCCAGCAACATATACACTTTCCCATATAGTAGTTGTAATAATAACTACTTCAATTTCTTTCTTTCTTTTTAATTTTTAATACTCAAATAGAATTAAATATTCAAATAATCATAATTGATTATAATAGATTTATGTCGTAATAAAATTGACTAAATTTCTATAATAATTTCTGAGATTTACGGTTTTCATTATTTTTAGTCTTTTAAATTAAAAATTTATTATAATAGTATTTGATATTCAATTTTAGGTATCATATTGATTTCTATACCACGTTAGATACATGGCTAAATAATATTTGTTTGTTTTAATTTGGTACTTAAACAAGATAAAAACGAGATCATTTTTGAAGAATGAAAGAAGATAACACGATTTGCACATCTTATTCTTCATCTTCACGTTTTATCTTGTTTATTAAGTGCCAAACAAAACGACGCTGTTTAACCCTGTATTTAGGGTGGTAAGTCAGAACTAGTTTAACACTTTGTTTGCTGATTCGGTGCTAAAAAAAGTTTAATGATTAATATAATGCCTAGAACTGAATCTCGAAGACCAAAATAATGAATTTTAGTTTTAAAAAACTAAAATATTAAAAGTCATAAATTTGAAATATTATTTTAGAGATTTAGTCTAATAAAATTATATATATATATATATATATATATATATATATATATATATATATATATATATTTCTTTTTATATGATCCGTCAAATGAATATTTTGATGAAATGGTCAAATTATTCTTCTTATTATAAATTTGTGTATTACTATTTTCTTTGTAAAGAACCCACCACCAACAATCCCATTTCATATATATATACTACTCTTTAATTATCATATATGTCCACATTTAAGATATGATTATTAGAACCCATCCGTCTCAAGTCTTATCAAATTATTCTTTATATTCCATTTCAAATTAAAATCCACCTCTTTCTTATGTGCCATGATTTCAATTCTAATTTCTAACCAGTATTTGTTTTCCACCTTTTTTTTTTCGTCTTTCTTGTTAGGTACTAGATAAATTACACAGCAAAATATAGAGATGAAAAATTAGAAATTTATATAAAATATAAAAATAATTGAATAATTTTTTTTGAGAATTACAACTTCTCGTTATCACAAGGAGACTACAATAACACTCTCTCTTGACAAAAGGAGAATACACTTCTCTATGCATATATAGGAGAAAACTACTCAAAGAAATATTATATTATTCTATCTAGATGACTTGATTGAAATGAATTAAAGAAAAACTCAATTTATAGGTGAGTCTCTTCAATATGAACCATCCGTCAATTAGAGGTATATAATTCTTCTCTTTTTCAACCATTAAAATCCTAAGGTTATAAACTAAGATTATTTATTATCTTTCATTTTATTTAGTTATTATTTATTTATTTATTTTCTAAAATTAGCTTTACTAATTTTTACAATCTCCCACTTAAAGCTAATTTTGATAAATTTTCAAAATTCATGTTGCTCATGTATTCCATAGGCCGTATGAGGATCTACACCATTCAAACTTTTCTGTGTTGATTGGTTTTGTCATGGCATCTGCTAGGTTATCTTTAGTGTGAATCTTCTGCATATCAACACTTCTTTCTTCTACTACTTCCCGAACAAAGTGATATTGTACTCCAATGTGTTTTGTTCTTGAATGAAAGGCAGGATTCCTTGCAATGTGCAAGGCACTCTAACTGTCACAATACACAAAAATCTTCTATTGTTTGTGCCCGAGTTCTTCTATCAACCTTTGGATCCAAATAGCTTCCTTGCATTCTTGTGTAGCTGCCATATATTCAGCTTCTGTAGTAGATAAAGCTACAACAGTCTGTAATTTAGATAGCCAGCTCACAGCTCCTCCTGCAAGTGTAAACACATAGCCTGTAGTAGATTTTCGTTTATCAAGATCACCTGCAAAGTCTGATTCGACATATCTATTGACAATGAATTTTGATCCTCCAAAAGATAATGCAACATTCGAGGTCCCTTTGATGTAGCTCAAGATCCTCTTAACAACATTCCAATGCTCTTTACCCGAATCTGCATAAATCGACTTACCACCGCAACTGTTTGAGCAATATCTGGCTTTGTACAGATCATGGCATACATAAGGCTTCCCACTACTGATGAATACGGTACTCGAGACATTTCCATCCTCTCTGCTTCACTACTAGGGCACATACTTGAGGATAATTTAAAATTCATAGGAAGTGGGGTTGAAATTGGCTTACATTCTTGCATGTTGAAGCGTTGCAAGATCTTCTTCAAATAATTCTTTTGCGATAGCCAAATCTTCCTATCCTTTTTGTCTCGGTGAATTTGCATCCCTAAAATCTTGTTTGCTGGTCCCAAGTCTTTCATATCAAACTCCCTAGCCAACTGTGCCTTCAATTCTCGGATTTGATCTTTGTTGGGACCTACCACCAACATGTCATCCACATACAACAGCAGAATGATGAAATCATTATCACCAGACCTCTTGTAATAAGTACAATGATCTGAACTAAGTCTGTTGTATCCAAGGATAATAATGAAAGAATCAAATCTCTTGTACCAACACCTTGGCGCCTGCTTTAGACCGTACAGAGATTTAGTTAACCTGCAAACCAAGTTTTCTTTTCCTTTTTCTTCAAAATCTTCTGGTTGGAGCATATATATCTCTTCTTCAAGTTCTCCATGAAGAAAAGCAGTCTTTATATCTAATTGCTCTAGATGTATATCAAATGTAGCACACATAGCCAAAACTACTCTAATAGTAGTTAGTCTCACCACTGGAGAAAATATTTTATTGAAGTCAACACCTTCTTTCTAAGCATATCCCTTGACAACCAATCTTGCACGATATCGTTCCACCTGATCATTACTATCTCGTTTGATCTTGTAAACCCATTTGTTACCAATGGCTTTCCGACCTACTGGAAGTTCAACAAGTTTCCAGGTATGGTTCCTATGTAATGCCTCAATTTCTTCTTGCATTGCTGTCATCCACATAGAAGCGTCTGGATTGTGCATAGCCTCCATAAAAGTTGTTGGCTCTCCATCTTCTGTCAAAAGACAATATGCATCATGGTTTGTCAAAACATAATTTGAGTGCCATGATGGTGTTCTTCTTTGTCGAGTGGATTGATGAATGAATTCTTGATGGTTTAGAATATCTCAGATAAAATCTCGTCGAAGTATAGTTTCTAAACCAAGCAATAATCCTTTCATACAAAAAGTTGTTTGTCACTAAAACAAACCCTTAAATTTATAAACCGAAGTATTCAAACCTCGGGTCGTTCTCCCTAGGAATTACAATAAAGTGTCTTGTTATTGGTTGTGAGTTATTTTGGGGTTTAAGATTTTGCACAAGAAATATAAATGGCAAAGGAAATAAACTAACAACTAACAAGGCTCTTGGCAAGATATGAGAGCTAGAAATCCTATCCTAGTTATCTTCCTCAATTGTGATGAGAATTGTTCATTGCTCCCACTTAGTTAACCTCTAACCATGGAGGAAAGTCAAGTGGATGAATCAATTTGATTCCTCAAGACCGAATCAACTCCTAAAGGAAAGACTAGCTTTAGAGGCATTCAAATCAATTAGCAATCTCTAATTATCAATCAACAAAAGAATTAGATAACTCAAGAGTCACTAATCACTCTACCTAGGCCAAGAGGAACAAAATCTCTACAAAAATCCAACCAAGCATTTCTTCAAACACTCGGAAGGCACAAAAGAAAAGTATAGCAAATCACAACAAGAATGAATTCTAACTATAATTGAATACAAAGAATTAACAACAACAATCAAGGAAATCACAATTATCATGGATTACCTCAAATTGCATTATTGAAAGGGAATAAAAGAAACAACAATCTATCCAAAACAAAGTGAAAAATCACAAGAATCAAAGTACATAACTAGAGAGAGGAAGAGGAGAAAATTAAGAATTGGCAAAGGAGAATTGAATTAAGGCATGAATTAAACCTAGATCTAAGAAGAGAGATTAACCCTAACCTAATCCTAATCCTAGAGAGAAGTAAGAGCTTCTCTCTCTAAAACTACTCTAAACTAAAGCTATCACTAACTTTTTTTTTCCTTTAATCCTTGATCCTTTTATTCCTTTCTATCAGTAATTGGCGCCAAAAAAAATGGGTTCAGAAACCCCTCAAAATCGCCAGGCACGTGTTGCCTTAATGAAGTCATATGCAGACATCGACGCGTGCGCGCACGGTACGCGTGCACGTCCCTGGCTGATTCCGCAATGTGCGCGTGAGCGCCTTGTGCGCGTGCGCGTGCTTGGCCGTGATCAATTCTTTGGCTTTTTGTGATTCTCTCCACTTGCATGCTTCCTTCCTTGCTTCCTTTGATCCATGCCTGGCCTATTTCAATACTGGAATTACTAGCAAACACATCAAGGCATCTTATGGAATCAAGGAGAAATCAAAATTCATCAAAATAAGGCCTAAAAAGCATATTTTTACACTTAAGCACAAATACGGGAGAGATAACAAAACCATGCTAATTCATAGGTTAAATGCGAGAAAAGGTCATCAAAATACTCTAAATTCAATACAAGATAAACCCTAAAAATGGGGTTTATCAACCTCCCCACACTTAAACCTTAGCATGTCCTCATGCTAAAATAAGAAGGAACTAAGGGGTATGACATTTATTAAATGCAATTAAACTATATGAGTCCTATCTATATGCAGATACCTAAAGCAAATGGAAATGCTTAGTTCAAACAAATCAATTCCCAAGAGACATGTATAAGCACAATAGCTAGGCAATAGGAATTAAGCCCAAACCACAATTGTATTGAAATATCAGAAATCCAAACTTGCAAGAATATAAATAATATGGGTGAACACATGTACTTGAACTTTTGAACCCTCACCGGATGTGCATCCGCTCTATTCACTCAAGTGTTTAAGGGTTAATTCACTCAATTCTCTTCTAATCGAGCTTTCCAAAATTTGATTTTCTTCTAACAATCAACACTTATTCAATGTATGCATAAATTCATCATGAGGTCTTTCATTTAGGTTGTAATGGGGTTAGGGTCAAGGTAGGATCATTTATGGTTAAGTGGACTAGAGTTTAGATCTTTGATTAGTATAGACTTTCCCACCTAACTATATAATAACCTATACAAATTCAAAATACTCCAACTACCCATTCTTCACTTTTTTTTTCCTTACATATTCATGCATCTTATTTCTTGAGTCATAACACTTATGCATTGATTCCCTTTTGTTGAACTTCACCTTGGGGCATTTTGTCCCCTTTTATTATTTTTTTTCTTCTCTTTTTTTTTTTTTTATACTTTGTACGAGGACATCAATTGCATAAGGTCTTATATATTCAATCAATACATGAGTATGTTCCCAATTCCTAAATATGGAAGTGTACTACCCCTTTTTATCTCATCCAATATTCCCAAGCCTCACCAACTTTGAATAATAAACACTCTCACTAGCCTAGGCTAATCAAAGATCCAAACAAGGACTTTTCATTGGTTTTCCGCCTTGGGCTTGTAATGTGCTAAAATGAGAATAAGTTGGTTAATCATAGGCTCAAAATTGGCTAACAATGGAGAGTAAAAAGGTAGGCTAATTGGGTAAGTAGGCTAATGAAATAATGGCCTCAGTCATACAAATGCATGAATACAAGAAATAAATGGACATATAGAATCAAGCAAATCAAGGATCACAATCATAGAAAGAGAACAATTGCACACAAGAATGGAAAATAAGTGGTTATAAAATGTAACCACATCAATAGGCTCAAGTCTCACAAGCTTGTGTTCTAAGCTCAATACATGCTTCACAAAGTATGAATTTCAAGCAAGTTGCACCAAAAGTTTCCTTCAATCAATTGGGTTGGTGCCCTATGTCCTATAATTAAAATTCTTGGAAAATCTCAATATTTGACTAAGCATTGTTGTGATTGAAAAATGCAAAAATTTCCCTTAGTTTACCCTTTTCTTTTTCACTTAAAACCAATTTCCTATACAAAAAGGATGACTAAGTTTTCACTTAGAACATGATTTCTAATCACAACCACAAACTAAAAAGAAAGATATACAAAAGAAGATATGCAAAAATGTATAAAGAAAAATCCAACTAAAAATATGGAATCTATCATCTAAAACATCTAAAGATATCCAAAAGCATCAAAATATCTAAAATCCAAAATAAGCAGTAAAGGTATCCCAAAACGAGCCAAAATAGCAAGAGTATCCAAAATAAACTCAAGATGCATCAAATATATACAAGAGATATGCAAAGCAAGGTAACTAAGAAAGTAGCCAAAATGTTCACCGGTCCTCTAATGATGCTACCGGTGGCCTCCCCACACTTAAGACCAAGCATCGTCCTCGATGCTAAACCGGAAGATCAGTGGAAGGTACAACGGTAGCTGCTGAATCTGTCTGAGGCTGTGGAACCGGCTCCTCATGGGTCTGTGGAATCTCTGTAGTGTCAGGAGCAGCTGGAGGTGCATCCTGCTGAATCGGCTCATCCGCATCCTCCTCCTGATGATCCTGCTCATCGGAGATCGGAGAGTCTGGAAGCGGAGGTAACTCAGCGCCAAGGGAGACGAGTGCCTGATCCATCCGATCCAGTCGGCGTCTGACATGGAGCCTCTCGCGCTCCAAAAACCGAAATAGACGCTGGACCAGTAGGTAAGTGGGCTCAGGTGCCGAGGGAGGGGCTGTCGAAAAAGATGGAGCTGCTGTCGAAGCTGAAGGTCCAGCCGTCCCTACTACTGCTCTAGCCCTAGAACGGCGTCTAGATGGGGGCTTCTCGTGCACCCAACCACCCCAAGGAATAGTGACCTCCTTGTCAACGTCATCTGGGGGTGGTGGTATCACATCATCATCCAACCAGGGGACCTCAGCTAGGGCGGCCATGCTGGTAACCAAGGTGGGGAATGGAAGTAGGCCACGAATATGCGCTCGCCACATACTCTGCCGGATCAATCGAGGAAAATAAACGTCCTTCCCCTCCATAACGCACCCAATCAGAAGGAGCATCTCCATAGGGATCTCAGAGAAGTGGGTGGTGGGTAAGACATAATGGGCAAATATCATCTGCCAAGTCTTGGCCTCTTTAGTCAGCTGAGCAAAGGGCATCCCTTTAGGCTTAGTGTTGTTTGCATCCATGACCCAAGTAGCATCTGGTAGACCGATCACGTGCCTAAGCGCCTCATAGTCAAAGGTCATGCTGTGAATGGCTAACTCAGCTTGCTGATGAGCGCAGGTGCCATCAGGAGGATGTCGGCACTGCAATGCCTCCTCTATAGCAGTCTCAGTAATCACAACTTCTCTACCCCTCAACTGAACCGAATCCAAAGTGGGACGGAAGAAGTTGCAATAAAATTCTTTCACCCAAGAGATGTTGATATCCCCCAAATCTCTGTCAACAAAATCCATACCCAACTCTAGGATCCGACTAGTAATGGAGCGTCGTACATCATTGGGAAGGACAAGCTTCTTCTCTGTATTCAGCTTCGTCGTCCGGTACTTAGAAAGGCGAAGCTCGCAGTAGAGATTGGGAAACTTGGTTGGGTTGGTAGAGGGTAGCAACTGATTTTCCTTTTCTTCTTCATTCAAAGGATTCTTAGCAAGATTCTTGTAGGTGGAGGGAATAGAGGGGGTAGAACGTTTTCTTTTCTTGGAGGTAGTGGCTATGGCTTTTCCTTTATCCGACATCCTGAAAAGTATGATAGAATATAAGCAATGAAGCACTTAGCATGAAACAAGGAAAGCATGTTCAGGATATCAATTGGCTAATAAACAATTATGACGTGAACTGCTCTTGAAAAGAAAGAAAAATTGGTAAACAAGTAAGCATAAGTGAACAAGTAAACCAAGAATGCAATGTTCACTAAAGTCAACAACTCTTACTCATTAAGCAATAAAATCATCATACTTTTGAAAGAATAGTTAAAGAGGGTTAAATGTGAGTAGAAGCTAAATGGTTAAAGAAATTAGTGAGTTAGAAAAGTGGATTAGTGGTATAATGATATTTAGGCTCAATAAAAGAGGAGTTGTGGCTAGACATAGAAATCATGTTCACCATGATTGATGCAAATCCCAGAAGTCAAATAGGAAACGGAAATTAGCCGAAATTACAATAGAGATTAAGAGGAAAATAGATTTCTTGAAAATTGGGCAGCATCCCGGCTTAAAATTGGACATTCCCAGATAGCAACATAGCATAAGCAGCAAGAAGACAACATCAATTAAGCACAGCAGCAGTGAAATACAACCCAGCAACACAAATGGCATACGCAGCAATCCAAAATCAGCATACAACACCCAAGTAAACAAACAACGAACATACACAAATGGAGCACTTATCAGGCTTAGAATCCTCTATCCAGACCTAGCTACCTAACAACAATTATTTCTATCTAACCTAACATACAAAAATTCAAATTCTAACTAACTAACATTAAGCTAACAGTAATCAAAATTTTAACAGAAGTTGAAGCAGGAACCTGGGAGCAGAGTGAAAATGGAAAGTGGAAATAGGGCAGGGAGGTATGGAAGCAGAGGGATTGAACTTGGCAGAGCGCCGCCGCGGTTGGTGGCGGTTACGGCGGTGGTGACAGATGGTTGGCGGAGTAGAGGGCAGAGTGGAGGTAGAGCAGGGGAGCTGAGAGATGGTGATAGGGAGAAGAAGAGGGATGAGAGGTGCGCGACTGCACAGTGCTCTTCGCGCACTAGGGTTATCTTCATTTCGAATCGACGCGAGCGCGCACCTTGCGCGTCCGCGTACATCGATGAAACTAGGGGCCCACGCGTGAACGTACAGCACGCTCAAGCGTGGATGGGTAGACTATACAAGGGCGCGTGCGCGTTCAGTGCGCGCACGCGCACATTGAGTTGGGCTGGAGGCTTAGAATGGGCTTGACGCACGCCCAACTCTCTGGACAAAGGCCTGGAGTGGTAGCATCATATAAGGGACGCGCGCGCGGCAAGCGCGCGTCCGCGTACGTTGGTAATCTGTTCCTCCTCTGGACATACTGGCGCGCACGCGGCGAGTGCGCGTCCGCATGAGTTGAGTTGAGCTGGGGGCTTAAAGTTGGCCCAGATCCAGCGCAACTCTCTGGATGTTGACCCAGAAGTTACAGCAGCAGATCGACGCGTACGCAGCAGGTGCGCGTACGCGTGCGTTTTCCTATAGCTGTATGGACGCGCACGCACGTAGTGCACGTCAGCGTGGAATGAATTGGGCTTGAGGCACAACGCTGGCCTAAGAGAGGCTCAACTCTCTGGAATATGGGTGATGATGCATCCGCTCAGGGGACGCGTGCGCGTACGGTGTGTGCGCGCGTCCTCCCAACCCTTCTTCTCTTCTCCTTTTTTTTTCTCTCTTTTTTTTTTCAAGCAGAAAAATTATGCTCAGGTGCTCCCTAGACTGCTCACAACTCTTTATTCAATCAACCATCGTACAATTCACAAAAATGCAATTTGATATTATTCATCTACTACTAAACACAACATACACGTGACTAAGCTAACAATTAAGTTGTACAAACAAATTATGTGAAACATCTACCTACAATGGCAACTCAAATCACTTATTAGGAAAATTTAAAAGAGAATGGAAAGAGTTTACCTGGTGGGGTGTCTCCCACCTAGCACTTTTAGTTTAAGTCCTTAAGTTGGACATTTTGAGGAGCTTATTCTCATGGTGGCTTATGTTTGTACTCGTCCTTGAATCTCCAAGGATCTTTGCTTCTCAATTGGTTGACAGAATTTCCAACCATTTTCGTCAAGCTTGGGCAAAGTTCTACCCAAGATATGAGTCCCCATAGTTGGTCTTCACCTAGCAAGCCGGGGTCCCATATCTTATCTTCGCACCCGTCTTCAATTTGATCTTCATACTTTTTCCTTCCGGGTGGTAGACATATAGAATTCTCTTTAATATACCAAGCCTTCCTTTGAGACCCATGCAAAGTGGTATTCTTCCAATCATCGTTCCTATGCCTTGAAACCTTGACCTTAATGAGCCTAATTCCTAACTTGCAACCATTACACAATTCTCTTTTTCCTTTAAGTCCACAAAGAGCTCTAAGTTGTCCATTATTCTCAATCAAACCATATTCAAGTGAGAAATTAAAGTCTAGAGATAGAGATTTTACCCACTTAAATGTTGTATTGGATGGTAAGTTGGGAAGGGATACCTCCCCACACTTAGATAATGCAAGGTCTACTTCCTTGTACTCTTCTTTGTGTATTTCCACCTCTTGACAAATTTCTTTAATTTCAACCATTTCCCTTTTACTTGGCTTGGTGTTGTCTTCAAGAACCTCGGTTTCTTGCCCAATGGGAGGTGATTCAATTTTGGATAGAAATTCATTGATGACTAAATCCATCTCTTGATCAACCTCTTCATAGTCTTCAATCTCAATATACATCGTGCCAACGTTTTTCTCTTGGTAGCTCTCTTTCTCATTGCTCACCAAGGGTATGGGAGGTTGTGCACACTCTTCTATAATTTCAACTCCATGTCCAATGGGAGAGGATTCCATTGTAGAGAGAAATTCATCCATGATTGAATCCATCTCTTGATAAACCTCTTCCAAGTCTCCAACGACGGTATGCCTTAGAGGTTGCGCACCCTCTTCAACATCAATATCAAGCTTCTTGGAAGGGTGCTCCATGGTGCTACATTCCCTTGGACTTTTAACATCTCCTAAATCTTCAACCACTTCTTCCTTTTCTTCAATGATTATAGCTTCCTCTAGTTGCTCCAATACAAAATGGCATTTCTCATCCCCTACCGGAGTTTCCAATCTCTCCTTCATACTTTGCTCTTCTTTCGCGGTTCCACATGTGGCTATGGAAGCACCCCGAGTATTCAAACATTGGTGGGCTAAAGTGTGCACCACCTTGGTCAAATTGGTCACAAACTCAAGTGTATCCTGCTTCATAGCTTCTTGTCCTTGAAGTAACAAAGTGAGAGGATCGTCTATTGGGGCTTGGGGTGGGTAGGAAGGTTCATCATTTTGGAGAGAGGGTTCATGGTAGGAAGGTGATTCTTCTTGGTAAAGGTATGGAGATGGTGAGTATTGAGGTGGTTCTTGGGAGTAATCTTGATATGGTTGTGGTGATTCTAGAGGTTCTTGCTCATAATGGCCATAAAAATATGGTATGGATGATTGGTTATATGATGGATATGGATCATAGGGTGGTGTTTGGTGATGAAAGGCTTGTGAGAGTGGTTGAGGTTCATGTTGAGGATGAGATTCATAGGCATATGATGGTGGTTGTTGAGTATCACAAAAAGAATCATCATAGCCGTTATGATGGAAATTATACCTATAAGTATCCGGAGGTTGTTGCCAATATGAGTGATCAATTCCTTGAGGCTCTTCCCATTTTTGTTGGTTCCATCCATGGTACATGTTGCCATTAAAGTCTACACTTCCTACAACACACTTAGAACCATACTCAAAGCCAAAGTGAGAATTCATAGTGGAAAAGCAAAATAAAACTAACAAAAACTAGCAAATAAAGAAAAAAAAACAAGATATTCACACTATTCATATATATACAATAACCAATAAAACAACACCATTGCAACTCCCCGGCAACGGCGCCATTTTGATGAATGAATTCTTGACGGTTTAGAATATCTCAGATAAAATCTCGTCGAAGTATAGTTTCTAAACCAAGCAATAATCCTTTCATACAAAAAGTTGTTTGTCACTAAAACAAACCCCTAAATTTATAAACCGAAGTATTCAAACCTCGGGTCGTTCTCCCTAGGAATTACAATAAAGTGTCTTGTTATTGGTTGTGAGTTATTTTGGGGTTTAAGATTTTGCACAAGAAATATAAATGGCAAAGGAAATAAACTAACAACTAACAAGGCTCTTGGCAAGATATGAGAGCTAGAAATCCTATCCTAGTTATCTTCCTCAATTGTGATGAGAATTGTTCATTGCTCCCACTTAGTTAACCTCTAACCATGGAGGAAAGTCAAGTGGATGAATCAATTTGATTCCTCAAGACCTAATCAACTCCTAAAGGAAAGACTAGCTTTAGAGGCATTCAAATCAATTAGCAATCTCTAATTATCAATCAACAAAGGAATTAGATAACTCAAGAGTCACTAATCACTCTACCTAGGCCAAGAGGAACAAAATCTCTACAAAAATCCAACCAAGCATTTCTTCAAACACTCGGAAGGCACAAAAGAAAAGTATAGCAAATCACAACAAGAATGAATTCTAACTACAATTGAATACAAAGAATTAACAACAACAATCAAGGAAATCACAATTATCATGGATTACCTCAAATTGCATTATTGAAAGGGAATAAAAGAAACAACAATCTATCCAAAATAAAGTGAAGAATCACAAGAATCAAAGTACATAATTAGAGAGAGGAAGAGGAGAAAATTAAGAATTGGCAAAGGAGAATTGAATTAAGGCATGAATTAAACCTAGATCTAAGAAGAGAGATTAACCCTAACCTAATCCTAATCCTAGAGAGAAGTGAGAGCTTCTCTCTCTAAAACTACTCTAAACTAAAGCTATCACTAACTTTTTTTTTCCTTTAATCCTTGATCCTTTTATTCCTTTCTATCAGTAATTGGCGCCAAAAAAAATGGGTTCAGAAACCCCTCAAAATCGCCAGGCACGTGTTGCCTTAATGAAGTCATGTGCAGACATCGACGCGTGCGCGCACGGTATGCGTGCGCGTCCCTGGCTGATTCCGCAATGTGCGCGCGAGCGCCTTGTGCGCGTGCGCGTGCTTGGCCGTGATCAATTCTTTGGCTTTTTGTGCTTCTCTCCTCTTGCATGCTTCCTTCCTTGCTTCCTTTGATCCATGCCTGGCCTATTTCAATCCTGGAATTACTAGCAAACACATCAAGGCATCTTATGGAATCAAGGAGAAATCAAAATTCATCAAAATAAGGCCTAAAAAGCATGTTTTTACACTTAAGCACAAATACGGGAGAGATAACAAAACCATGCTAATTCATAGGTTAAATGCGAGAAAAGGTCATCAAAATACTCCAAATTCAATACAAGATAAACCCTAAAAATGGGGTTTATCATGGATCGATGAACTTCTATGTCATTAGCCTCTGCTTCTTGTTCTTCGTGCTGTGGTTCTGCTTCAGAAAGATCACCTTCTCTGCATTTTTCATCTATTTGAACAGTGCTTATATCTTTAATAGTGTTGTCATTTTCTTGTTCTTTTTGCAATTCATCTTCTGCAAATATCACATCTCTACTGACAACTACCTTGCGGGCAGTGGGATCCCACAGGCGATACCCCTTAACTCCGTCAGCATAACCCAAGAATATACATTTTCTAGACTTTGGATCTAGCTTTGTTCTTTCTTGGGAATTGTACATCACGTACACAGGACAACCAAATATATGTAAAGAAGAATAATTAGGTGGCTTACCTTGCCACATCTCCATTGGTGTCTTCAACCCAATTACAGTTGATGGTGACTGATTTATCACATAACAGGCAGCTTTAACAGCTTCTGCCCAAAAAGACTTGGCTAAACCTGCAGTTTGCAACATAGCTCGTGCTCTTTCTAGGAGAGTCCTATTCATTCGCTCTGCTACACCATTTTGCTGAGGCGTATATGCAACTGTGAATTGCCGTTGAATACCTGCTTGCTTGCAAAATATTAGAAAATCACCATCGACATATTCTCCTCCATTATCTGTCCTTAAACACTTGATCTTCTTTCCAGATTCAAGTTCTAACTTTGCTTTGAACTCTTTGAACATCGCAAACATGTCTGACTTCTTCTTGATCGGGTACACCCATAGCCTCCTAGAGTAATCATCAATAAATGATACAAGAAATTTTGCTCCTCCTAGGGACATCTCTGACGATTCCCACACATCAGAATGAATCAACTCCAATATGTGCTTGCTCCAAGAAGTTGATCTACCTAACGTCAATCTATGTTGTTTGCTTGTAACGCAGTACTTACAAAACGGTAAGTTTACCGATTTGAGCCCGGGAATGAGATTACGTTCTACAAGAATCTTCAAGCCTCGTTTTGACATGTGGCCTAGTTTGCAATACCATATCATTGTCATTTCTTCTTGGCTTGTTGAAGCAACTGATGCCTCTGCCTCTTGAAAAGTATCTCCCACAAGCATGTATAGATTTGCTGCAATCTTTTCTGCTTTTATTACCACAAGAGCTCCTTTAACAACTTTCAAGATCCCACTTTCAATATGGGTCTTGCAACCAAGTTCATCCAGTTTCCCAATGGACAACAAATTCTTCTTCAAGCCCTTCACATGTCTTACCCCTTGAAGTGAACAAATAGAACCATCAAACATTTTTATTTTGACAGTACCTATTCCAACAATTTCTAAGGCATGATCGTTTCCCATAAACACAGATCCTTCCAAGAAAAGTTCATATGTACAAAACCAATCACGATGAGGAGTCATGTGCCATGTTGCTCCTGAATCAACAATCCAAACATCAGTGAGCTGTTTGCTGCCTTTAGAACCAATTTTTGCTTCGCCGTATAGGATTTCTCCATCATCAGAGGTACTCGCAACACATCCTTAAGAACTTGATCCTTTTAGAACCTTCTCTATACTCTTCTTATTCCAACAATCTTTCTTGAAGTGCCCTCTCTTTCCATAATTGTAGCATTTGACTTGCTTCTTACTTTGTGACTTTGGTCTACTTTGACTCCCACTGGAACCACACTCCATTGATCTCCCTCTTGTCATCAACAAAGCCTCTGCTTGTTTTGAGCTCTCTAATCTATCTTCCTTATTCTTGCGCCTAGATTCTTCCTCAAGAATCGCAGCAACTATGTCATCAAAAGAAAGATAACCAGTCAAAACATTATTAGTTAAGTTAATGATAAGATGATCATACGAATTTGGTAGACTTTGAAGTAAGAGCTCTGCACGTTCGTTTTCCGCTATGGTATATTCCAACGATGAGAGTTGAAAAAATAATATATTTAGATTATTGATGTGATCTGTTGCTGATGTGGATTCACTCATTCGAAGAGTATAAAGTTTTCTCTTCAAGAATATCTTGTTGTGAAGTGACTTGACTTCATATAATTTTGTGAAAGCATCCCAAATTTTCTTTGCTGTCTTTTTTTCTGCTATACTTGATAAAACTGAGTCAGGTAGTGTCAAGTGTAAGTTTACAACAGCATTGTAGTCCATCTCCTTCCATTTTTCATCTGTATTTCCAGTGGGTCTACCTTCAATTCCTGTCACGCAATTGTCTTTTCTCATAATGGATTTTATCTTCAACTTCCATATGGAAAAATTACACCCACTGAATTTTGGAATTTCATACTTTGCTGCCATTTTTTTAGACGGTAACTCGCAGCGAAAAAAGATTATATTAATCAGCAACCTTTGGCCCTGATACCACTGTTAGGTACCAGACAAATGACACAATAAAATATAGAGATGAAAAATTAGAAATTTGTATAAAATATGAAAACAATTGAATAACTTTTTTTGAGAATTACAACTTCTCTCTATCACAAGGAGACTACAATAACACTCTCTCTTGACAAAAGGAGAACACACTTCTCTCTACATATATATAGGAGAAAACTACTCAAAGAAATATTATATTATATATTCTATCTGAATAACTTGATCGAAATGAATTAAAGAAAAACTCAATTTATAGGTGAGTCTCTTCAATATGAACCATCCGTCAATTAGAGGTATATAATTCTTCTCTTTTTCAACCATTAAAATCCTAAAATTATAAACTAAGATTGTTTATTACCTTTCATTTTATTTAGTTATTATTTATTTATTTATTTTCTAAAAATTAGTATTTACTAATTTTTACATTTCTTTCTTTCTTTTCACAAAAAAAAAAAAAATCATGTACTTCAGATGCGCAATAGGGCTTTATGTTATGCACATGTGTTATTAATAAGACATGTATCAATTCATACTTCATTTATAATCAAATAAGAGATAAACTCAATTCAAATGAATTTTACATCCACATTTATTAATAATAATAATTAATAATATCCAAGTTAATACAATTTTAGTTTAATTATTTTATAAATTTTTGTATATTTTATTAAATTTTTAATTAGATTCTTGTACTTTAATAATATTTAATTTTTTAAAAACCAAAAGTGTGAATAAGGACTTAATTAAAAATATTTATCTAATATAAAAATTAAATTATGAATTTTCAAATGATACCTAATTAAAAATCTGATAACAGATTATTTAAACATATATAATATAATATTCTAGGCATAATATGTACATATAATGCACAAAACATTGAGTAGTGGGTTAAAGGCTTTTGTTGTTTTGGTGGGTGGTCCATCTACTCAATTGAGTTGGCATAGTAATAATAAAGATACGTTATAAACCTAGTATATAGGAGAATTAATATCTGATAACACTTTTGTTGTTGTCAAAGATGTGTCAGATTCGGAAATTTTTATTTGATTTGACTTTTTTTTCCTAGCTAGATGTAATTGACAGTAATTAACTTACTTAACAGTGTTTTATTTGACCACTTTTATTAATTACGGAACTGATAGCTCATTATAGATAAATTCTAAAGATGCACTTATTTGTTGGTAAGAAAAAATGTAGAGCACATATTATAACCCACAACAAAATAAATCACTCTAGAAGATATTAATAATAATAATAATAATAATAATAATAATAATAATAATAAAAATAAAATAGGAAAATAATGTGACATACGTAATTGTTATTAATATTATAAATACTGGGGACCAACAAGTATTATTATATCTTATTTAACTATTTTTTTATTATTTAAATTTTTTTTGTATTTTTTAAATTGTAAATTTGATATTATTAAATAAAACACAAAAATAAAAATTTTATAAGTTATTTATTATTTAGAATGTATGAAATAAAAAAATATAAATTAAATAAAGTATGATTAAAAAAATTTAAATTACGTTGTTAAAATGTGCAATAAAAATACAAAATTAAGATAAAAATTTATAAAGTAGTTATTTATAAATAAATGTTATTAAATTTATTTAACTTCTCAACCCTATTTACTTTTTTTTGGTGAAATGGATATATGAAAATTTTATATTTAAAGTACTCTTATTTCATAAAAAAAAAAATTCTTTATTTTTAAACATAATTTTAATATATATAAAACAATTGTATTTTTTTTCAATATTATATTTAACATATTAAATTATCTTCAATTTTATTTTCTTAAATTACTAAACTTTTTTTTATCATACCCTCTTTTAGTATTATACTATCTTCTTTGATTTTCTAACTGTTCTTTTTTTTAAAAAAAAAAAAAGATAAATTAGACGATCTTCAACCCTATACATTTCATAACCATTCTTTGTATTTATCATCATTAATATCCCCTCATCAACCACGCTTATAATTCTTGTTACTTTTCATTGTTTAATTCTTCATATTTTACTTTCTCTTCGTCTAACAACAATTAATTATCATAATATGCCTATCATGTAACACCCTAACTACCAAAGCTCACACTTCCGGCTGCGCGACTCTGATAGTTCGGACATTACGATGACTTTTATATTATTTAATACTAAAATATGAGCCTGTTTGAAACTTTAAACCGCAATACTGCTCCCAAAAATACTTTCATCCGATGACATACATCCATAAATACCATACAACTTACAAAACTCATAAAGAGTACATCCATATATATATATATATAATTATATATATAAATAATATTACAAGTAATAATCAATACAATTCCTATCCCTCTTACAGATTATATCAAGATAAAGGCGAGGGTACAATAAACCATAACTAAAACAATACAGAGCATCACAGCAATAATTAAATAAGCTCTTCGTAACTTCTGCGCCATATCCTGAAAGGGGAAAAATGTAGGGGGGTGAGAACATCATCCTCGAAAGGGTTCTCAGTAGAGAGTTTTTAGGAATTACTGTAATAGGATACTTGAAGATAACCGCATCAGTGATTAATAACCGTCTTTTGCCTCTTTTCAAAAACAACAGTTTCCAATAAAAGTAAAGTCGGGAATCCTTTCTAAAAGAGGAACCGTTCAATTCTCAAAAACTCAAAAGTCTTTCAAAACGGTTTATCTATGCTGAAACAAAATAGCCTTTCATATTTCATTCCAAACCAGAAACACAAAACTGAAATCAACCATCAGTTCATTTCATTCCAACCGCGGCCCTAGGCCCAAACAATCTAACCAACAACCAATCACCACAATCCAACAGAGTCCCAGATGCAAACACAGATAGGAAGTTCAAGCACAAACAAACAGTTATTACAAGTAGAACAGTTAGCAATTAATCACATAGGCAAACCAAGTATAATATGCACACCCAACCAATGTCACACAAATGCATATGATGCATGCCTGTCCCTAGTGGCTGATGATATCATCTGTCGGTTATAGAGCCAACCCGACAAGTCCTGGTAGCTAACCATTGGACTGTCCCTCTGTCGTGCATCCCCAACTCGAGTTATACTCATCATAAACTTGATCATAATCATGATCCATATCCATCACCCTCCCTGGTGAATATTTACGGGGGCGAGCTCATCCGGACTTTCACAGTGCCCGGCCACACTTACAACATAGGGTCAACAGAGTATCAAGTCTCAACCTGGAGCACGTGGTGGCTAGCCACTGCTACTACCCAGGGAAACTCGTATCTCAGATAGTGGAAGTGCAAAAATCACAATTATCAATATCTCAGCATATATGCATTCATTCTCAGCCATGGATCAACATCCATCTCAGCCATCCGGCTCACGGTTCAATCCAGAACCAGCCAATATTCATATCATACACAGCCATTCTGGCTCACGGTTCAATCCAGAACCAATCAACATGTATAAACATACACAGCCATTTCGGGCTCTCAACAAAACAGCACTTCCACATTCAAAATCATCAAATTCATGAAATCGGCATTTAAGCCATAAATCATTTTCTCAATTCATTTCACTTTGAAATCAAGTTTCAACTCTTTTCAGCCTTGGCTTTTAGAAATCTCGTTTCTCAAATCATCTCAGACTCATAAGCCAAATTTACTCAAGGTGAGTTCCCTTTTTAAAACAAAGCCGCTCTCGGCATCCTCTTTCCGAAACTTCCAAAACTATGGAAAGTTAAAGATTCATTTTGGAAACATTCAAAATCACCCATCCCACAATGGGATTTTATAACAAAGTTTCTCGGCAGAGTCCCAAGTCTTTAGGGGAAGGTCAACTTACATCAATTCTTTAAAATTCATTGAAACTCTTAAAATCATAGATTCTCGGTTCAAGTAAATAAAATTGAATTTATTATGAAACCGAACCATACAAAATCACAAATTCCAACCCGGTCCAAAAATCAACTCATTTGAAACAGAACCGGTTCATTTGAATCAAACCGCTTTCAGATTTCTTTTTGGAACCCATTATTCCAACTCTTCCAAAATGCCCCAAACTTGATTACTCAATCAAAAGTCTAGGTTCCTTTAAAAATCACTAAAAACTCCTTTTTATATTGAAATCAATATTAGAGCATCATTATTTCCTTCAGTGATTCAAACGGTAAAAATAGTTCAGTTCTAAATAAGCCGAACTCAACGTATAAGGTTCATCAAATAAATTAAGCTGGAAAGCATAAATATCCTCTTAATAAATCAAATAATACAATTTCTCAAATCCAACCCTTTTAAATAACCTTTCAAACAAGACTAAGATTTTATAGAAATTTCGACAGCACCTCCCCTAAAACTTGGACTTTTGCCACCCGGTTCGGGTCCCAACTAAACCGTTCCTCATTCCTTTTCAACAACACAAAATCGGAAATCAGTTCGAATCAAACTAAATCCAATAATCGCCTCAGTGGCGTATCTCAAGGATACTATTTCAGAATCAACTCAATATCAATCGATTTAACTCATTTCCAAAGCTTTAAAGAATCGATTCAGCAATAAATCATTTGTCCGAAACCAAGTCAATTAAAGTAAACCAGGCTGAATTCAAAAGTGTTCTATCTTTCACATCTTCCAAATAATTGACTCAATTCAAACCAATCCTCAACGGATTAAACTCATTTCAAATCTTTAAAGAATCAACTTCCAAAGATTACATTTCACAAAGCCGCACAACAATTCAGCCAAACAAACATTCATAATCATTCGATACAATCAAATTATACATAAGGCCGATACAATCACCAAATACACATTTTCTCACAACAGTATCCATATGTAATAATTCCAACACATAAAGCATAGTTTTTGGAAAGCGCCCCTACCTCAAAGCGCAAATTCCATAACTCAAACGCGTCACAGAGTCCTTTCCGCCTCAACCGAAATCATCAACAACCGCAACCTCAGCTTCAAGCCACATCCGCAATAACCATAGCGACACTAATCGCAACATACAATAATCAGGACTCGACCCCACACTATCAGAACTCATATTCATTAACCATACACAATAAAATACTAACGCGAGGCTCTTCGAAATATACTTACTTACCAAAATAACACAAAGGGACAGTTGCAATTCCGAACCGACCTGACAACAGCCCCGTAGCAGCAAAAAGCTCCGGCGGCTCAACAACAACCTTAGTTTCGACGTACATTTATCGGAACTCAACCCTGTGTAACCAACATCTCAGAATCTCTAACGAAGTATAACAGGGCACTAACTTTAAGGGGTTTCGAAAACCAAACGCTTACCAAGAAAAGACGGTTTCTGGCGGCCACAATACCGATCCCGGCAGCCAACGGCGTGGCGGCCATGACAACATCAGCAATGGAGTTTCAAAGGTGGCAGAAACCCCTCATTCCACGGCTCCCATGGTGGCTTCCGACAGATACCGTAGCGGATCTGAATGGCGGTGGCAGCTAGATTCCTTTAATGGCAACAAGAACGACGGCGGCGCCCAAGGGTTCCGGTGGCGGCAGCGGCGGACCAGAGCACCAGAAGCGGAGGGAATTCATCTTGCTTCTCTCTCTCACCTCCGTTCCACAGCAGGGACCTCCACTGGCAACAGCGGCGGACTACACCCCAGGGCGACGGCGACGATTCCTCCCGCGATGGTGAGGACCCATCTGGATGCGCGACTGCTCTCCCTCTTCGCGTCTCTCTCTGCACGACTCCAACGGCGGCGAAGGTTCGGACGCGCCTCTCCTCTCCTGCGGCTGAGCTCCTACACGCGCGCCCTTCCTCTGTCTCGTCGGCCCCTGTCTTGCGTCCTTCTCCTTCGCTGTTCGGCTTCTGACGGTGGCTCGACGATGATCGTCGGTGACGCGAACTAGTGACTCCATGAACGGCGCCGCAAAGCAGCTCGACGGCGAGCTCCAAGGTAGTGGATCGACGGTGACAAGGCCTCCCTGCCTTCTTTCTTCCAGATCTCCCCCTCCCCTTCTCAAATCTCTCCTTTCTTTGTTTCTTTCTTTCAGAAAAATCAAAGGAAACTGCGTGTGTTGCCGCTGCTGTTAGAAGGGAGGGGCTACTGCTGTTGTGGGGAAACCGGGTCGGGTTAGGTTTTTCAGGGTAAGGGTTTCATTTTTTTGAAAATTAGGGTTAGGGTTACTTTTGTAATTTCAAATAAAAGTAAGGGTAATATAGTAATTAGGAACAATTTTAATCCAACAAAATTAATGCATAAAAATGCTATTTGCTCATCAATTTTACAAATTATTTCCAATAAAAATGTCCCAACCAAATAATTAGAAATAATATACTTAATTTCTCTATTTTCCAAAATAGCAGTATTTATATTTAAGATATTAATTATTTAATCCAAATTATATAGAAATCCTTATTTTTTCACAATTACCAACTTTATAATTTGAATACAGAAAATAATCCAATAATTGTAAAATTGGATAATAATCATAACTTATCTCAAATTCAATAAATCAAAGCTTACCTTAATTATCTTTAATAAAATAATTTCCGAAATTAAAGCTATAAATAACTATATGATTTGAGACTTGATCATAATAAGACTTTTCAAAGATTCTGGGTCTTACATTCTACCCACCTTATAAAAATTTTCGCCCTCGAAAATTGATACAAAATGAAAGAAATTCCATAACAGTTCACCCTTGAACACATTTAAGGAAGAAGCAAAAATATCTCATCATATAAACATATATACGATTTTCAAATACTTTGATTGTCATATGCATATGGGTACAAAGGCAGGGGTGTGATTGCAAAGCAAACGTTACAAGGTAGGCTCAATGCAAAAGATAACATGGGTCAATCATGTGATAGTAGGGCAAAGCATCAAAGGCTATAAAACAGGATGGGGTTAAAATGACGTGCTTAACATCCGTACATCAATCTCATCTCAACCTCCAAGCTTCAACTTTCCAACTCCATCAAGCACTTTACAACCTCATAGCCAATCATAAGCCTAACAACCGCAAACCCGTTCGCAAGGAACAAAACACCCACAACTCATACGTTGCACACCTACCGCTTCAACTTTCGTATACACATCACGTCTTAAAGAACTAACGTATCGCGTTACTACGTCTACAAGTCGCACGTGATATCAAAATAATTCTCGAGTCTACTCAGAAGGATACAAGACTTTAGAAAGGAGAGTCAAATGTCAAGGATAATACTCAAAGATTTGGGAGAATGTATCTAGGTCCAGATAAACAAAGACGCTCAAGCAATGAAGTTTGCTAGAAGTAAATCAATTGACAACTTCAAAGATAACCCTTGGATAAAAGAATTTCAATAGGTCCAATAAGAAGAATCAGCACATTAATTTGAACCAAATTCAAATTGGGTCGAAGAAGTATGAGGTTTACAGAAGAGAATATTTCAGACCAAGACAAAGCTCACAGAACTCAAGAGCATGATAAAAAAATACTTTCGAATACATTGTTCATGAAAGAGTCGGAAACTTGCGGAAAAACCACCTTGCAGTCTAGAAGAAAAGTTAAGCAGCAAACATTCTTCAAGAGAGTAGCAAAAGCATAAATGTGGCTTTACTTCAATACAATTTCATGTTGAAGTAGATCATATAGAGTTTTAAAAACAAAGTGCACACAAGTTTGACTAAGAGCTAAAATATTTCTCTCAAATATTTTAGAAAGGTAATTAGATGCACAACTTAACCAAAAGTAATTCATAAAAACTCAGAAGTATTCAAATGCTTGTTCAAAATTCTCAAAATTTCATATTCAAACAAGCGTGTATAACATTTATAGCAAGTACGAAAGAGGAAGTTAAACTCTTTTTAGAAAAGAAACTCCGAAGTAAAAATTTGCTTACAATTTGGTAAAGGAAATAAGTAGTGCGTTACAAACGAACCGGTTTCCACTAAACAAGGAAACTTTCCAAAACCTCATTTAAAATAGCACATGTCAACTTTAAAACAATTTTGTCAAAAATTGAACAATGGTTTCAATTATAACCAAGCAACTGAAAAATAAGTTCGATTTGGAACTTCTTCAAAGAGAATTCAATCTGCTTTATAAAATTCAAAACAAGATTCCAAAAGTATACTTGAAATCACCATGTCACCATAATATTTAAGAAGATTAGGATGTACTTGAAAAGGAGTCAAGCCACACAAGGAAATGATCTTAAATCAAGATAGTTAAAACAAGCTCCACTAGGCTCGAGACATCAAACAAGTTTTAAATTGATCCTAAAGAATACCAAAGTCATAGAAAAGACAATTCAATCATTAGTGATTTCTCAGGGATAAATCTTTGACTAAAAACTCTTGTAAGACAATGAGAGGATAAACGATGCACTATTTTGAAACGAATCAAACTAACTCACGTAAGAATGAGATTCATAAGAGAGGACAAACCAAGATCTATGATAATGTTCACAAGATGTAAAAGATTAGTTAAAAACAGAATCACGTACGACATTCATAGAGGTGAAAAGCTTAAGAAGGGACGAGTCCGTTCATAAGAAGAAAGCTATGAGTCCAACATTTTCAAAAGAACAACAATGGCATAAACCATGTAGTATGCCAAATCAGACTCAAATCAAAATGAATTAAGTAAAGTTTATCAAACGAAACTCAACCGGAATAAAAGCGAGAAATCCTCTTTCTTTCCATAATTTTGAAAAATACCCAAATACATAATCAGTTGAAGATGTGCATTGGAACTATAGTAAAATTACTAGAAAGTCAATTTACTTTTAAAGTAAATGCAATTTCATAAACCAGTAAAAGTACAAGCGAGGTATTAGAGATAAATAGTTATTAAACTGTATAAGAAATCTTCAAAGATTCATATATAGATAAGTACATATCTAATCAACAGCAATTTATAAAATCTCAAAATTGGCTGTGATCACTGTCAAGTAAGAGAAAAACTGAATCAACAATTTCTCAAAGAATAGACTCAGAACCCGGAGTTAAAAGTCACAGCACATTAAGACAAGTTCAAGACTATATCAAAGAATACTTGAATCAAGAAGAACTCAAACAGAGGAAGACAGATGCATCAAGGATTCTAAACAAGCATATGCACTTAAGATCATTCAAGAATGCATATGAATAGAGGAATAGAGTGGAAACATCAAATTACTTTTCAAGAGGAGTACCAAACAAGAACTTCAAGTTAGGATATAAAAGAACAGGTAGACTCGAACAGAATTCAAGACACACAACTGAATAGCCTCGAGAAAAAGTTTCTAACGTTCCCCCAAAGCCCGCGATTCGCTTTACTCGAAACTTGTATATCATCTATGATAACCCATCAGTGCTTTTATATACATAATTCACTAGTATTAAGCCGGCCAAACTTAATATCAGGAATTATGCAATGCAAGACTAACAGCGTTAATCAATAGACCGTCATGTGCATAAAGCTCTAATTCACGTCATTCGACAAGACCTAATACATGACAAACGCTTAGAGTATGCAATTGAAGCATAGTCAGTCCATTCCTCAGGCTCTACAGGAAGAACTGCTCTGATACCATAATGTAATACCCTAACTACCAAAGCTCACACTTCCGGCTGCGCGACTCTGATAGTTCGGACATTACGACGACTTTTATATTATTTAATACTAAAATATGAGCCTGTTTGAAACTTTAAACCGCAATACTGCTCCCAAAAATACTTTCATCCGATGACATACATCCATAAATACCATACAACTTACAAAACTCATAAAGAGTACATCCATATATATATATACATAATTATATATATAAATAATATTACAAGTAATAATCAATACAATTCCTATCCCTCTTACAGATTATATCAAGATAAAGGCGAGGGTACAATAAACCATAACTAAAACAATACAGAGCATCACAGCAACAATTAAATAAGCTCTTCGTAACTTCTGCGCCATATCCTGAAAGGGGAAAAATGTAGGGGGGTGAGAACATCATCCTCGAAAGGGTTCTCAGTAGAGGGTTTTTAGGAATTACTGTAATAGGATACTTGAAGATAACCGCATCAGTGATTAATAACCGTCTTTTGCCTCTTTTCAAAAACAACAGTTTCCAATAAAAGTAAAGTCGGGAATCCTTTCTAAAAGAGGAACCGTTCAATTCTCAAAAACTCAAAAGTCTTTCAAAACGGTTTATCTATGCTGAAACAAAATAGCCTTTCATATTTCATTCCAAACCAGAAACACAAAACTGAAATCAACCATCAGTTCATTTCATTCCAACCGCGGCCCTAGGCCCAAACAATCCAACCAACAACCAATCACCACAATCCAACAGAGTCCCAGATGCAAACACAGATAGGAAGTTCAAGCACAAACAAACAGTTATTACAAGTAGAACAGTTAGCAATTAATCACATAGGCAAACCAAGTATAATATGCACACCCAACCAATGTCACACAAATGCATATGATGCATGCCTGTCCCTAGTGGCTGATGATATCATCTGTCGGTTATAGAGCCAACCCGACAAGTCCTGGTAGCTAACCATTGGACTGTCCCTCTGTCGTGCATCCCCAACTCGAGTTATACTCATCATAAACTTGATCATAATCATGATCCATATCCATCACCCTCACTGGTGAATATTTACGGGGGCGAGCTCATCCGGACTTTCACAGTGCCCGGCCACACTTACAACATAGGGTCAACAGAGTATCAAGTCTCAACCTGGAGCACGTGGTGGCTAGCCACTGCTACTACCCAGGGAAACTCGTATCTCAGATAGTGGAAGTGCAAAAATCACAATTATCAATATCTCAGCATATATGCATTCATTCTCAGCCATGGATCAACATCCATCTCAGCCATCCGGCTCACGGTTCAATCCAGAACCAGCCAATATTCATATCATACACAGCCATTCTGGCTCACGGTTCAATCCAGAACCAATCAACATGTATAAACATACACAGCCATTTCGGGCTCTCAACAAAACAGCACTTCCACATTCAAAATCATCAAATTCATGAAATCGGCATTTAAGCCATAAATCATTTTCTCAATTCATTTCACTTTGAAATCAAGTTTCAACTCTTTTCAGCCTTGGCTTTTAGAAATCTCGTTTCTCAAATCATCTCAGACTCATAAGCCAAATTTACTCAAGGTGAGTTCCCTTTTTAAAACAAAGCCGCTCTCGGCATCCTCTTTCCGAAACTTCCAAAACTATGGAAAGTTAAAGATTCATTTTGGAAACATTCAAAATCACCCATCCCACAATGGGATTTTATAACAAAGTTTCTCGGCAGAGTCCCAAGTCTTTAGGGGAAGGTCAACTTACATCAATTCTTTAAAATTCATTGAAACTCTTAAAATCATAGATTCTCGGTTCAAGTAAATAAAATTGAATTTATTATGAAACCGAACCATACAAAATCACAAATTCCAACCCGGTCCAAAAATCAACTCATTTGAAACAGAACCGGTTCATTTGAATCAAACCGCTTTCAGATTTCTTTTTGGAACCCATTATTCCAACTCTTCCAAAATGCCCCAAACTTGATTACTCAATCAAAAGTCTAGGTTCCTTTAAAAATCACTAAAAACTCCTTTTTATATTGAAATCAATATTAGAGCATCATTATTTCCTTCAGTGATTCAAACGGTAAAAATAGTTCAGTTCTAAATAAGCCGAACTCAACGTATAAGGTTCATCAAATAAATTAAGCTGGAAAGCATAAATATCCTCTTAATAAATCAAATAATACAATTTCTCAAATCCAACCCTTTTAAATAACCTTTCAAACAAGACTAAGATTTTATAGAAATTTCGACAGCACCTCCCCTAAAACTTGGACTTTTGCCACCCGGTTCGGGTCCCAACTAAACCGTTCCTCATTCCTTTTCAACAACACAAAATCGGAAATCAGTTCGAATCAAACTAAATCCAATAATCGCCTCAGTGGCGTATCTCAAGGATACTATTTCAGAATCAACTCAATATCAATCGATTTAACTCATTTCCAAAGCTTTAAAGAATCGATTCAGCAATAAATCATTTGTCCGAAACCAAGTCAATTAAAGTAAACCAGGCTGAATTCAAAAGTGTTCTATCTTTCACATCTTCCAAATAATTGACTCAATTCAAACCAATCCTCAACGGATTAAACTCATTTCAAATCTTTAAAGAATCAACTTCCAAAGATTACATTTCACAAAGCCGCACAACAATTCAGCCAAACAAACATTCATAATCATTCGATACAATCAAATTATACATAAGGCCGATACAATCACCAAATACACATTTTCTCACAACAGTATCCATATGTAATAATTCCAACACATAAAGCATAGTTTTTGGAAAGCGCCCCTACCTCAAAGCGCAAATTCCATAACTCAAACGCGTCACAGAGTCCTTTCCGCCTCAACCGAAATCATCAACAACCGCAACCTCAGCTTCAAGCCACATCCGCAATAACCATAGCGACACTAATCGCAACATACAATAATCAGGACTCGACCCCACACTATCAGAACTCATATTCATTAACCATACACAATAAAATACTAACGCGAGGCTCTTCGAAATATACTTACTTACCAAAATAACACAAAGGGACAGTTGCAATTCCGAACCGACCTGACAACAGCCCCGTAGCAGCAAAAAGCTCCGGCGGCTCAACAACAACCTTAGTTTCGACGTACATTTATCGGAACTCAACCCTGTGTAACCAACATCTCAGAATCTCTAACGAAGTATAACAGGGCACTAACTTTAAGGGGTTTCGAAAACCAAACGCTTACCAAGAAAAGACGGTTTCTGGCGGCCACAATACCGATCCCGGCAGCCAACGGCGTGGCGGCCATGACAACATCAGCAATGGAGTTTCAAAGGTGGCAGAAACCCCTCATTCCACGGCTCCCATGGTGGCTTCCGACAGATACCGTAGCGGATCTGAATGGCGGTGGCAGCTAGATTCCTTTAATGGCAACAAGAACGACGGCGGCGCCCAAGGGTTCCGGTGGCGGCAGCGGCGGACCAGAGCACCAGAAGCGGAGGGAATTCATCTTGCTTCTCTCTCTCACCTCCGTTCCACAGCAGGGACCTCCACTGGCAACAGCGGCGGACTACACCCCAGGGCGACGGCGACGATTCCTCCCGCGATGGTGAGGACCCATCTGGATGCGCGACTGCTCTCCCTCTTCGCGTCTCTCTCTGCACGACTCCAACGGCGGCGAAAGTTCGGACGCGCCTCTCCTCTCCTGCGGCTGAGCTCCTACACGCGCGCCCTTCCTCTGTCTCGTCGGCCCCTGTCTTGCGTCCTTCTCCTTCGCTGTTCGGCTTCTGACGGTGGCTCGACGATGATCGTCGGTGACGCGAACTAGTGACTCCATGAACGGCGCCGCAAAGCAGCTCGACGGCGAGCTCCAAGGTAGTGGATCGACGGTGACAAGGCCTCCCTGCCTTCTTTCTTCCAGATCTCCCCCTCCCCTTCTCAAATCTCTCCTTTCTTTGTTTCTTTCTTTCAGAAAAATCAAAGGAAACTGCGTGTGTTGCCGCTGCTGTTAGAAGGGAGGGGCTACTGCTGTTGTGGGGAAACCGGGTCGGGTTAGGTTTTTCAGGGTAAGGGTTTCATTTTTTTGAAAATTAGGGTTAGGGTTACTTTTGTAATTTCAAATAAAAGTAAGGGTAATATAGTAATTAGGAACAATTTTAATCCAACAAAATTAATGCATAAAAATGCTATTTGCTCATCAATTTTACAAATTATTTCCAATAAAAATGTCCCAACCAAATAATTAGAAATAATATACTTAATTTCTCTATTTTCCAAAATAGCAGTATTTATATTTAAGATATTAATTATTTAATCCAAATCATATAGAAATCCTTATTTTTTCACAATTACCAACTTTATAATTTGAATACAGAAAATAATCCAATAATTGTAAAATTGGATAATAATCATAACTTATCTCAAATTCAATAAATCAAAGCTTACCTTAATTATCTTTAATAAAATAATTTCCGAAATTAAAGCTATAAATAACTATATGATTTGAGACTTGATCATAATAAGACTTTTCAAAGATTTTGGGTCTTACATATCACAACCCCCTTACATCTTTTTTCAACACTTTTATTTAATTTTACAACGTAATTGAAAAGCGATTATTATATTACCTTTTTTACTTATGATATAAATATAATTGGTTCAAATATTTGATTTTAATTAATTCGATTTCGTTAAGAAATTAACTAAAAAACTAACCAATTAAAGTCAATTAGTTGAAAAATAGGAGATTTATTATTAAAAAAAACAATTTCTAACTACTTTAATTTTTCAAATTTTAAAATTAAAAACACAAAAAATTAACTTAAATTAGCTTAAATTATAGTTAATTCTCTAAACTTTTTCTGATTAATAATATGTGAATATAATTACTTTACTTACTCAGTACTCATATGAATCAAACTCTTTGTACGTGCATACATATTTTATCTAATTTTGTAAAGTTACATGTATAATTATTTTTTCCAACAAGTTTTGTATAAAACTTGTGTGCCAATCTTGGTTAATAAAAGATGAACAAAAAATCATGATTGTTAAATAAATAAAGTAATCTTTGTAAGTGAAAAAATAAATGTGACTTAAGTAACTCATGTTTGAGTATATTTTTTAAAAAGTTATTTTGATCGCATCCTTGTACATGAAACAAAAAAATGTATTTTCAAATATATTTTTTTAGAAAGTTATTTCAACAAAAATTTTTAATTATGAGCACAATAGAATAACCTATAATATTTTCAAATAAAATATATTGATTTTTAAATAAATTTAATAACATTTATTTATAAATAACTACTTTATAAATTTTTATCTTAATTTTGTATTTTTATTACACATTTTACCAACGTAATTTAAATTTTTTTAATTATATTTTATTTAATTTATATTTTTTTATTTCATACATTTTAAATGGTAAATAATTTATAAAATTTTTATTTTATTTTTATTTAATAATATTAAATTTACAATTTAAAAAAATATAAATTTTTTTAAAAATAATAAAAAAATAGTTAAATAAGATATAATAATGTTGGATCCCTAGTATTCATAATATTATTAACAATTACATATGATACACTATTTCTCTATTTATTATTATTATTATTATTATTATTATTATTATTATTATTAATGTGTTTTGAAGTAATTTATTTTATTGTGGGTTATAATATTTGCTCCACATTTTTTTACCGACAAATAAGTGCATCTTCAGAACTCATCAATAATGAGCTATCAGTCCCATAATTAACTAAAGTAGTCAAATAAAATACTGTTAATTAAGTTAATTGCTGTCAATTATATTTAGTTAGGACAAAAAAGTCAAATCAAATAAAAATTTTTTAATTTGACACATCTTTGATAGCAACATAAATGTTATCAGATATTATACTATTGTGTCATGTTATCAGATATTATACTAACGTGTCTTTATTATCACTATGCCAATTCAGTTCATTGTATGATGAAAAAGATATGCATCATTACCGTAGCATTGCCCTTTTTTTTTTGGTGATATAATATCTTATCGTTAATTTGATATAGTTGCCATGCTTTCTTTTTGGTCTCCACATTTTTTGTTTTGCTCATAATTATTTGAGGAATACTGTTGAGGGCTGGGCCGGTGGACTCCATTTTCTTTTTGTTTTTTTATTAAATGAAAGAAAAAAAATTGACTCTTTTGGTACCAAGATCATTAATATGCCGACTAAATCACAAAAAATTGTCCCTAAAAATTGAATTCACTAATAAAAATATTGGTGAAAATTCAGGTGTAGTTAATTTCACGTGAAATTGATACCTAAAAATTGTTAGATGAAAATTCAGTCAAATCAGTCAAATTATCTAACAACTCTCAATATCAACTTCACGTGAACTCGACTTCACTTGAGTTTTCACCAAAAATATTTTAAGAAATTTAAATGATAAAAATACCTTTAAAAAATATAAAAATGTGATAAAAGTACCTTGATAAAAAAAAAAGCATGTCTCTAAAGTAAGCCTATGTCTTTGTATCTACTTCACGTCGTTAAAATGTACTAGAAATTTCTGGTACGGGTTGTGAGGTGGATCGAAGGTTTGCGAGTCGAGGCGGTTGTCGGATCGTCTTCTTGGGCAGCGGCGTGTGGTACCTGCAAAGACACTCCGACGCTCAAGTCAGAATAGATCTGAGAGATATAAGGTGTGTGGAATGAGTGAGTACCTGAGGGGGGCCTCTGGCTCCCCTTTATATAGCTCGTGATAGTTATCTTATCTTATCTTTGTTTAGCTAAGACAAGGGATGGATTTGAATTTGAATGTTCAGTCAGGATATTGGAAGTTATTGATCCGTTTAGGATATCGAAAGTTATTGATCCGTCTTTGGGCCGTGAGGATGGCTCAATCTTGGGATTGTTGGGTTCAGTGACCATTCCGAGAAAGGACCCGGAGATCGGGTCCGGAACAGTTGCCCCCGAAGCATGAGAGCATGCTTGCTTGGTCTCAATGCTGAGTTGTTGGGGAGCCCGGTTCTCTGTAGTTCGGGAGACTGTGAGGGACCTGGAAAGGACGTAACGTCATCCTGCGCCAATTGGCGGGATGTTGGTGAGTTCCGCTTTCTGCGAGTTGGAAAGTCATTAGCTTAGACCTTAACGCCACTTTTATTGACGAGTTTGGTTTTCTATTATTGAGATGTCGTGAGCGGTCTGGAAAGGGCGTGACGTCATCCTGCGCCGATTGACGGGATGTTGGTGAGTTTGGCTTTCTGCAAGTTGGAAGACCGTCAGCTCATGCTTGATTTGTGTGGCCTTTTTGGGCCGTTATTGTGAACTTTTTTTAGGCCTCTTGGTGGGCCAATTTTAATACTTTGCTTATTTAGCTTATTTAGATATCCGTTTTGTTGGCCTCAGAGGTGATCGGTTTTAGGAGGTAGCTGTTTAACTTATTTGGATATCCACTTTGTTGGCTTCGCTGGCGATCGATCTCCAGGTCACTATTTTTTTTATTTGGATATCTGTTTTGTTCGCCCCAGGGTGATCGATCCCCGACTAGGCATTTACTTAATTGGATATCTGTTTTGTTATTTGGATATCTGTTTCGTTGGCCTCGAGGTGATCGATCCCTGGGTAGCCGTTTACTTATTTGGATATTCGTTTTGTTATTTGGATATTCTTTTTGTTGGTCTCAGGATTATCGATCTTCGTGTAGCCGTTTACTTATTTGGATATCTGTTTTGTTATTTGGATATCCTTTTTGTTGGCCTCAGGGTGATTGATCCTCGGGTAGCTGTTTATTTATTTGGATATCCGTTTTGTTAGTCTCGGGGTGATCGATCCACGGGTAGCCATTTACTTATTTGGATATCCGTTTTGTTATTTGGATATTCGTTTTGTTGGTCTCAGGGTGATCGATTCCCAGGTAGCCGTTTACTTATTTGGATATCCATTTTGTTATTTGGATATCTGTTTTGTTAGCCTCGGGGTGATCTATCCCGGGAATAGTCGCGTTTAGTTTGTGCCGTCGGATGGGGCAATGCTTTTGAAAAAATAAATTTCATTTGAGGTTTGGGCCCCGTTAAAACCTCCCGACGTGGGTAGGAAAGAGTGCCCAGTAAGATAATATACAATTAAACCACTTAAGCAGTAAATGAAAGTGAAACAAGTAAAAAATAAAAGGTAAAGAGATAGTCCTAAATGACCTCGATCTTGTTGCTTTGGAAGGATATTTCTACGTATAGTAGTGCCGTAAGTTGGTGGCATTCCAGAATCTCGGGAGCTCGGTCCTGTCTAGTCTTTCAAGCTTGTATGCTCCTTTTCTGATTACCATCTTGATTCAGTAGGAACCCTCCCAGTTGGGCGTGAGCTTCCCTTCTCCGGGAGTGGAAGGACTGATGTCATTTCATCGTAAGACGAGGTCTCCTGGTTCGAAGTCTGGTCGTACCGTATTGCAATTGTACCTTAGGCTTATTCTCTATTTTAGGGCTAGCTGCCGTAGGTATGCTATGCTCCTGACCTCGTCTGCGAGGTCTCGCTCTGCTTCTTCGTCGTTTCCTCCCACGGTTCTGTGTGGGCTGGGGTCTTGGCGTACATCGAGGTCGGCGAGAAAGATGCCTGTTGCTTCTCGAGATCTCTTGCAGAGGGCCAAGCTGGTGTTGTTGCACTCTACCGCGACTTTTCGGTCCCCGTGTATTGTTCCGATGGTGCCGTTATCGGCCTAGAACTTCATGATTAGGAACTTGGTGAAGATGATGGCGGATAGGTCATTGATCGTCTTTCTTCCGAGGATGATGTTGTAGGCAGTGGAGTTCTTGAGTACCACGAACTCAGAGAGGATGGTCTTCCTCTGGCTTTCGATTCCAATGGTTAGTGGTAACACTATGGAACCGTTCGGTTTGAGAAAGTTATCTCCGAGTCCGGTCACCCCGTTGTGGTGGATTTGCAGATTTTCATTTCGGAGACCCAGCTCGTCAAAGGATCCTTTGAAGAGGATATTGGAATCAGCTTCGGTGTCGACCAGTATTCTTTTCACAAGTCTGATTCCTACTTTGGCCGAGATAACGAATGGGGTGTCTTCCGCCGAGGTGTTGTGTTGTCAGTCATCGGGAGGAAATGTGATCACCACTGGAGTCGAGGAGATTGGTGCTTGCTTTCTTACGGCTAGGACTTTGAGATCCTATTTTAGCGCTGATTTTGACTTTTCTGGCGCGTCGTTTTCGGTGACGACGTTTACGATTATGGTGGGGTCAATTTTCGGGATTTCTTGGGGTGCCTATTGTATCGTCCTCCGGTTGCGTCTTTCTTGTTCTAGTGACCTTTCTCTTTTAGCTCTTCTGGGTTCTCGGATGATCTTGGCGAACTCAGGAAGTTTACCATCTCAGATGGCTTGTTCGAGAGCGTCTTTTAGGTCAAACCAATCTTGGGTCTTATGTCCATATCCTCGGTGGTAATCGCATTATAGACTCTTGTTGCCGCCTGTCCATTCCTTGAGTTGTTGGGCCTTTGGAAGGATGCCTCGCTCCATTATTTGGTGATAGATTTCTGTGATAGGGGCGGGCATGAAGGTGTAGTTCGTGAATTTCTCTACCCTGGGTGGTCGGTTGGGGGCAACGGATTTGAAGTGCTCTTTCGGGGGTATCTTTTAGTGGTGGATTAACTCAAGGAGCCGTGCTGCCGTTTATTGGTGGCCACGACTTGGCTTACCTCTTCATCGTTGATGTACTCCCTTGTGATGTTTTGGATTTCGTGCATCCTCCAGATTGACTTGGTGGTGAGGTGTTTCGAGAATTCTTCATTCATGAGGCCGTTGGTCAGACAAAGGATGGCGACTAAGTCTGTAAGTTTGCCCACCGTCAGGAACTCATTGTTAAATCTGTCGCGGTATTTCCTCGTAGATTTGTCTTGCCTTTGGGTGATTCCGAGTAGGCTGATGGGATGTTTTGCTTTGGTGATCCTAGTGGTAAACTGGGCCATAAACTTTCTGGAGACGTCATCAAAGCTGGCTATAGAGCCGTTGGGGAGGGCATTGAACCATTTGATCGCGGGGCCGACTAGGGTTACTGAGAAGGCCCCGCATCAGACCGCATCGACGGCTCCTTCCAGGTTCATCCTGGCCTCAAAGGCTGATGAACAGATATTTTATACACTTTTTGGCATAATTTTCATATAGCTTTTAGCATGTTTTGTTTAAGTTTTATTAAGTTTTGATAGGTTTTAGTGCAAAATTCACATTTTTGGATTCTACTTTGAGTGTGTTTTTATGCAATTTCAGGTATTTTCTGGCTGAAATTGAGGAGCTGGAGCAAAAGTCTGATTCAGAGACAGAGAAAGCACTGTAGATGCTGTCTGGATCTGATCTCCTTGCACTTTGAAGAGCTTTTCTGGAACTACAGAAGTCTAAATGGAGCGTTCTCAACGGCTATGGAAAGCTGGCTTCCAGATCTTTCCAGCAATATATAATAATCCATACTTTGCTTCAGAATAGAAGGTCCAAAACTGGCATCCAACACTAGCCTTCTGCCCCATTCCAGGCGTCCAGCGCCCAAGGAGAAGAGACCAGCATCCAAATACCCAGAGAGGACCCCTAGCCAGCGTTCAATGCCCTAGAGGCCTCCTAGCACGTGGATCTCATCAAAACTCAGCCCAAACACTCACTAAGTGGGCCCTGAAAGTGGATTTTAGCACTAAAAAATTGTTTTACCCTATCTTATGTAATTCTTAGTCATTAGTTTAGTATTTAAGGGATATTTTACATAATCATACAGAGCTCTAGGCCATATTTTCATGTATAATTGTGTATTCTATCAGTATGAGTTTCTAAACCTCCTAGGTTGAGGGGAAGAGCCCTGCTGAGTTTTACGGATTAACAAAAGTATTACTATTTCTCTTCAATCTGTGTTTGATTTAATTCTAAGATGTATATTCGTTCTTCAACATGATGGATGGGATGATCTGTGACAATCAGCTCTGTTCATCATACTAAGACAGCGTGCCTGATAACCACCTGTGTCTACTTGGGTTGAATACGTGACTGGAAAGCATGAACCGCTAGCTTGATTATACATCTCTTAGACGGCTAATCCACGACTTCATTGGGGAATTCTTGAGACACCAGTTCAGCCGATTTACAGGGAGATTAGGGTCTCTGTGGTAGAGGCTAGAACCCAAAGGCGCAGCATTCTCTGATTCGGAAGATCCGACCTTGTCTGTGACATTTTGAGTATGATCATTAAGGAGAATGGACTGCAGGAGTTTCACCCTCAATCAGACTGGAAGCACACTAACCATGGTGTTCAGATCTGGAAGAGCATTGACGACCTCTCAAGAAAGGCGTTGATCACATACAACCTGCCATTAAAGAAATCATCCACAATTGAAGAAGACGGTAAGACCAGAGTTAATTCAGAAGGACAAAGCAACTCCAAACATTAACCATCTTCCTATCCCTGATTATCATTTAATTTACAAAGTATTTTATACACTTTTATTCCTTTCATGTCAACCTAGTTTAGATCTCACAAAACCAACAACTCCTTGATTCGCCTGACTAAGACCTGCAAGATAACCATAACTTTCTTCAAGCCACAATCCTCGTGGGATCGGCCCTGACTCGCTTAGGTATTACTTGGACGACCCAATGCACTTGCTGGTTCAGCTGTACGAAGCGTGAGGATTCATGCACCAAAGGCCGTTTGGGGGTCTTTGTTCCTATCGTATTTCATATCAGTGAGCTTGTCGAAGCCCTTTGGGAGTTTGGCTTTCAGGATTTTCTCCTTGAATGGGATGGCTCCCATTGTCACATGCTCGCTTAGCCTCCCGACGGTGTCTTCGGTCATCCTCGTCGAGTCGGTGTTCCGGGTCTCTAGAAGCGCTGCGATTGTGTCGTTTACTGTGTCATCGTTCAGGTGACCTGTTGTTCCTGGTTTCACAATGTGATCGACTTTTAGAGGTCGAGCGACTGGGGTGCTCCAGCTAGTATCGCTCCTTGGTCGTGACTCGGCCTTTGAGGTCTTGTACTTTGAGACAAAAGTCTTGGATTATCTGGATTTCCTTTTCTCTTAGGCCGTTGGGTGCCCGGGCATTATCTGGCTGCCGATTGCCTTCCTTTGGCTGTCACGGGTTAGGGGTTGACTGGCGGTGTACGGTACTGGGCATCCTTTCGTGGGTAGGGAGAACGTTGTCCTGAGGTTCGGGCGTTGGACTTTACGGGTTGGAATCGTGGTGGTGGCTGGAAGATTACTCCTCAAGGTTTTCTGTCATGCCGCTATGACTTGGCAGTCCCCACAGACAGTGCCAAATGTACTAGAAGTCTCTGGTATGGGTTGTGAGGTGGACCGGGGACTTGTGAGTTGAGGCGGTTGTCGAATCATCTTCTTGGAGCGGTGAGGGGTAGTATAGTACCTATAAAGACACTCTGACGCTCAAGTCAAAATGGATCTGAGAGATATAAGGTGTGTGAAATGAGTGAGTACCTAAGGGGGTCTTTGGCTCCCCTTTATATAACTTGTGATAATTATTTTATCTTATCTTTGTTTAGCTAAGATAAGGGATGGATTTGAATTTGAATGTTGAATCAGGATATTGGAAATTATTGATCCATTTAGGATATCAAAAGTTATTGACCCGTCTTTGGGCCGTGAGAATGACCCAATCTTGAGATTGCCAGGTTCAATGTCTGTTCCGAGGAAGAATCCGGATAGATCAGATTCGAAACAAATACTTTGTCACATCTTTATCCTTTTTAATGATATTTTTGTTATTTTCATTTTTAGTAGTAGTTTTATTAGTGATTAATTTTTTAGAGGACTAATTTGAAGAAAGAAAGTAAACTACTAAAAATAAGATTTAAACGCTGAAAAAAAAAATCTATAAGATCAAAAAGACAAAACAGTTTCTCAAAAATTAAAATATTGATAAAACTAGCAAATATTAGGTATATGTTTTCAAAAAGAAATTTAAAAATAAAATTTAATGTATTCTTTTGTAAGTTTGGTTAAAAAAATAATTTTTTTTAAATTTAGTCATATATATATATATATATATATATATATATATATATATTATCAAAGAATTCTGTACATTAGAAAAAAAATAAAAAATGATATAAAATAAAGTATAAATATTTTTATAGTAATTTATTATTATTCTGTAAAAAATATATTTATAAAAAAATTATAAATAATATAACTTGGTTTAAGATTATATCAATGTTATTAAATCTCTAAAAAAAAAAAAACTCAACTCATTAAAATATGATCGTTATTATATATTTATGAGTAATAAATGTTTGATGGACTATTTACATTATTTAAGACTGACCCACAATCCTTGTTTTGACACAGAATACATACGAATACACATGTGGTTGATTTTTTAATATTGATAGAATATTTTTGTTTCATTATCATTAAAACGAATTGAAGACAAACTTTTATTATTTGAATGTGCTTATTTATGATTTTATCAGAAGTTATTATCGAATTCGATCATAACATGTATTATTTCATAAACTTTTTATTTTCATAAGTTGAAAATAAACAAGAGGAATAAAGGAGAGGTCTGCATCTTGAGCATCTCCATTTGCTACACACTCATTCGTATCGATCATCGTTTTCAATAAACAAAACCATTGGCATTTGGACAAAACATTCGTTTTCCAAATCCAACAAAGAACAAAGATCAATCTATAATTTAGATAAAAGTGATAAATAAATTTTTAAATAATTAACAGTTTAAATAGATTAGTTATTAAAAAAATACTAATAAAATTTTTATGATAATAATTATGTACATATTATTTTTAAATTAATTTCTATAATTTAAGATAGGAGATTTTAATTTAAATTAATTTATCTAAATTTACTATTTTAAAAAATTTATTGATAATTTTTTTTTTAAAAATTGATCTGTATAAATCTTTAAAAATTTATTTATTATTTTACTCATCAATCTATGTATTATGGGTCCATAACACAGAAAACCGTGCATAATTTAGAACCTTCTTGATAATGTTACCTATTGTTTTGTCGATTTTTAACAAATCGATGGTGGTTCGATTCTAATGGTCTGGGAGAGAAACATACTTCTCTTTTGCAGGTATCAGTTCTATAAGTGCATCAAAGGTTCTCGAATTAGACGAGTATTAAAACGAGAAATAAGTTCGAAAAAATGCCAAAAAGATAAAAGAAGTGTAAAAGAAAAGATTCAAAAAGTAAATTGACTGAAATCGAAATGATTTGGATCGAATTTAAACAAAGTGGTAAAATGCCTTTGGCTGAACCAAAGAACTTTTGACATGGAAATTAAAGCTGCTGAAATGTAAATTGGACAAGTAAATTAAACATTGCTTGAAAGATAAATTGGACAGGAAGAGTAAAGTTTTACAAAAAGTGTAAATGAAAATTTAAAGACAATGGAAGGAACCCTACAGAAATCAAACTCGAATGCAGACTCAGAAATTTGCTGGAGATGTGAGTGTGCTTGAGCGTATTTCTAAAGAAAAGTTTCAACCCTTGTTTCTGCGAACTTGCTAGTATTCATAATCTACTTCTATAACCAACCACTAATTACATGGTGCTGCCTTGTATGCGCATTTCTTGGTAACCGTTCCCGCTCTTTTGCTACTGAACGTTACCAATAAATTCCCAACTCAGAGAAAAGCCTTCAACTTCCTCCTCTGTATAACCACTCGATTCTCCATTTCGAAAGTGCCATTGATCCTCTGTTCGAATTATTTTCCCAATTCACTAAGGTATCCAAATCGAGTACACATCAGATAACTTCCATTTAACACTGGTACGTATGCCTTTCCGATTTCTGCTCCCTTCTTAACATCTCTCTAGCATTTCGAATTAGCTTATCCTTTCAAAAGTATTTCTCGACCAACAAATTGCCCCCTAGGATTAATGTGTTTAATTTCGAAGTGATTCGTTGGAAGATGAAACACTTAATCCTAATTCAGTTTTCAAACACTTTAACTAATCATAATTACCATTTATCTTCTCCATTAATTCTGACCCGTTTGATACGTTTCCTGCGACTTACGCTTTCTCTCTCCACCACTTTACCTTCTTCGCAAAGTTTCCTCCTTTTTCTTTGAATTCCTTCTGTAATAACGGCTACAGTGAAACTCTCTTTAAATTCGATACTTCTGTGTTTGTTCAACTTTCTTGAACCCTTGTTTCCTAAATTTCTCTTGCATTCATCTTTCCTGTACAACTTTTACTCTTCAATCTCCATTCTTCTTTACTCTTCAATGGCTGCTTCCTCATCTCACGCCGCTGCACAAGACAAAGGCAAAGGCCCTATAGTACAACTACCAGCCCCTCCAGCTCTTCATATTTTGTATCAGGTCAATGATGAAGTCATCGATGACCCACAACTTCAAATAAATTACCCTAGAATCCTTATTCCCTTTACTGTGGGTGAAGACATCCATTATTTCATTGGTCCCATCGAGAATTCGGAAAGGGCAAATAGAAAATTGCTTTTCTTCCCCAGTGCTCAGGGAGAAGATTTGTTGACCAATCAAGACCTTGATATCTCCTTTTTCACCAATCAGAAAACCTTTAGGAACAACCCTAAGATCACTCCTTGAGGAATCGACTTCACAGCTTGGTATGAACGTCTTGCTCCATCGAAGAGTGCTGCTTGGGGAGCACTCAGAATTCAAGATCTTTTGAAACTCTCTCACTTTTCTCCTTCGACGCTTCCTTGGATGATCGGAGCCGTGACCTTTTTCTGGAATAGAACTACCAATAATTTTCACCTTCCTTGTGGGATGATTGGTATGTCACTTCTAAATGTGGCTGCTATTACAGGACTCCCGATTAGTCCTCCAGACTTCACCTCTGACATGCAACCCAGGAAATAATACAACATTGCCCCCACAACTTCTTATAGTGACTTTATTGTTCGTCATATGGGTGCAGAAGGCACTCCTATCACAGATGATGAACATGTGGCCTTTCTATTTTATTGGCTAAATGCAATTGTCTTCTGCTCTCAGAGTGTTCAGATGCAGAAGCTTTTCCTTCCTCTTGCTTCCCTACTTCATGAAGGGAACATTTTAAACTTGGCCAATTTGTTAATTGCCTTCGAAAAAACTATCTAATCAGCATAGGCGGCCCTCTCTAGCTTCTTCAACTATGGCTCAATACCATTTTTGAAAAGTATATGACAAAGCCTAGCAATGGTGCTACCGACAAAAAGCACATTGAAGGCTTCCGATTGGCTAATTTCAAGCCAAATTTCCCAGCAGCGCAATCAGACGAAGACCGATTTTGGGCTGTCTTTTCTCTTTTTCATTCTTGCAAAGACTTTCACAATGAGGACCTCAATTTCACTCCTTTTTTGCATTGAAATTGTGGTCCTGCTTGGCTCGAACACCTCCACATACCCAGCAAATTTCTGAGTCTGCATCAGCAAGCTGAACCTCAACCTCTCCCTGGTCAAGGATACATAGATTCGTGTGTTTCTACCGAATCTACAAATGTCACCTTAGTTAACCTGATCACCATTCTAAATAAAGCTATTCAAGAAGACCAAGTACCTATTTCTACCCCTGTACTCATTGGTCCTCCTACATCTGGTCCTTCATCCGAGCTGAATGTTAATACTCGAGAACAACTTCTATCACTTCTCAAACTCTTGGACCATCCACCCATTGAATGGACCAAAGATGCAGCCCTGAACAAGCTTTTTTCTGATCTTTTGAGTTCACCATTTGAACTTCAGGTTCCAGCACCACACTCTGCCATAATCAATCAATTCAAACAAATTACCAACAGAAGCGTAACTACCCAGGAAAAACTTCAAGAAATCAAAGAAGAAGAAACTAAGATCAGAACTGAGGCAGAAAGCTATACTGCAGCCTTTCAACCAATCAAAACTTCCCGTGAAGAATTTGATTTGAGAATCTCTCAAGCTATTTTCGTTCAAGCTCACTACGATAAGAAAAAGAGAAAACTTAAAGCAGAATTGGCTCAGATTAATGAAAAACTTGCCAAAATTCGGAAGAGAAGAGCTGATATAGCTACGCCTCTAGCCAATGCCCAACAAGAGCAACAACAACTTGTCCAAGAAATCGTTTCTATTGAGGCCAAACAAGAAGAATGTGAGAAACAACTTGACAAGGCCCAATATGAAAAATTTAGGCATGCTGAGGCACTTTCAGTTCTGGACAATGAAAGGGTAAAGCTACGCTCAGACTTAGAAAAACTTATGGCACCTTATATTTCTCCACCTTAGACTTCAGTACTTGTGATGGTTTTCTTTATTTATGGGCTTATTCATTTTAACTTTAAGTAAGCAAACAATGATATTGCTTTAAATACTTTCCATTTAATCGAATTGATTATATTTCCTTATTCGATATCCTTGATTCGATATGCATTTCCAAAATATAATCCTATCACTTGGAAAGGGCCTTCCCAAGCATGGGACCATTTGCCAAGAACTCTCGATTTCTTTTCCATTGGCAAAATAACTTTCAAAACCAACTCACCTATACTGAAGTATTTCTCCTTTATTCGACGATTATAATTTCGAGCAATACTTTCTTTTTGTCGAATCATATTTTCTAGTGCCAATATTCGCTCTGAATCTAATTCATTCAACTAATCAAACATTGCATTCCAGTAATCATCGACTGGAAAATCATTTTGTTTTGACACCCTCAAAGTGTTCAGATTGATTTCCAATGGTAGCACAGCATCATGGCCATATACTAATTTATAAGGGGACGTACCTGTTGACCCTCTTGGTGAATTTCGATAAGCCCATAATACTTGACTTAACGTTTCATGCCAAGTTCGAGGTCTATTTTCGATTTGTTTTTTAATCAAACTTATCAGAATTTTATTTGTTGCCTCAACTTGTCTATTAGTCTGTGCATAATAGGGGGTTGAAGTAACCATATTGATATTCCTTGAAGCTGCAAAATTCTTGATTCGCTGACCAGTAAACATAGTCACTTGATCAGTACTCAATGTTTGAGGAATTCCAAATGGATTATATGTTCCTCAATAAAATCTATTATCTATTTTGCCCAACTTCTATTAAAGGAACTGCTTCGACCCACTTTATAAAATAATCATTTGCTACCAGGATAAATTTATGATGTTTCGATGAAGGAGGATGAATCAATCCAATTAAATCTAAAGCCCAACCTCTAAACGCCCATGGCTTTATAATCGAATGCAACTCAGATGTTGGGATTTGTTGTATCGAACCATGCTTTTGACATTCCAAACATGCCTTTACATATTCGATACAATCTTTGATCATGGATGGCCAATATACATGATTGTGATATAATACCCATTTCATCTTCTTCCCAGCCTGATGAGCATCACATATCCCTTTATGGACTTCACCCAAAGCAATGTCTTTATCATCTCAACTTAGACATCTCGACAAACTTCCATAGATTCCCTTCTTATACAACTCATCAGCGATCAAGACAAAATTTATTGCTTGCACTTTTACCTTTCTATCGACTGGAATGCTAGGATTCTTTAAATATTCAGCAATAGGCTTTCTCCAATCATCATATTTCCATTCGCCTACACATAAAACTTCCCTTTCATCCGCAGGCACCAAAATTTGATGGATACTGGCCAAATTTCTTAAAGTTTCCGGGCCGATCTTATATCTCGAAGCAATTTGGGCTAACTCATTAGCAACCTCATTCTAAATCCTTGGAATATGAATCAAAGAAACCTTTCAAAAAGAAGTTAACAATTTCCAAGCCGTTGCCAAATATTTTTGCAGCTTCTCATTATTACATTTGAACTCCTTCGATAACTGTTTCAGGACTAACTGAGAATCCCCTAAGATTTGAACTTTCAAAGCCCCTTTTCCGATCAATATTTCAAGGCCCAGAATTAAAGCTTCATATTCTGCCATATTATTCGAATAAGGATATTTTAGCTCGAATAGAAACTCTGATGGAATCCCTTCTGGCGAGATAATAAGAATTCCAACCCCTGCACCATCTTTGTGCTTCGATCCATCAAAATATAACTTCCAATAATCGACTTTAATATCGAGAACATTTTCCCACTGGTCATTCAGATTATTCTAATTATCAACTAGAAAATCTGCAATGACCTGACCTTTCACAGCTTTGGCTGGGACATATTGTAAATCAAATTCTGTCAAAGCTAGCATCCATTTCCCTAAACGTCCTCGTAACATTGGAAAACTCAACATATACTTGATGAGATCAGTTTGTGCTACAACTTTTACCGATTTAGACACCATATAGCACTTTATTTCGTACAAGTATAGTATAAAGACAAACACAATTTCTCTATCGGGGAATACCTTGTTTCAATATCATTCAAAACTCGACTAAGGTAAAAAACTGCCCGTTCATGCCCATTCTCATCATCTTGGGATAGCATACACCCAATTGTGTTTGCAGATGCTGCAATGTACAATTTTAAGGGCTCATCTGGACGAACATTCACCATAATCGGAGCCTTAGATAAATAAGTCTCTATTGAATCGAATGCCTGTTGATGCTCATTTGTCCATTCGAACTGTGAATCATTTTTTAGTTTCACTAAAGGTGCAAACGCTCGAGTTTGATCAGAAAGATTCGAGATGAACCTTCGAAGATAGTTTACTTTTCCTAAAAAAGATTGCACTTCTTTTTTCGATTTAGGTGCAGACAACGCTAATATTGCATCGGCCTTACTCTGATCGATTGCAATTTCTTTTTTATGAACAACAAAACCTAGGAAATTCCCAGCCGATATACCAAAGGCACATTTTAAAGGATTCATCTTTAATCCCTTCTTCCTCATGGTGACAAATGCTTTTCTTAAATGATCAATGTGTTGATTCACCGAAATCGATTTGACCATAACGTCATCGATATACACCTCCATAAATCTCTCAATATACTCATGAAATATAGCGTTCATTGCTCATTGGTAAGTTGCACCAGCATTTTTCAAACCGAAAGGCATAACCACCCATTCATAAAGTGCCTAATGCTCTGGGACAACGAAAAGCAGTTTTGGACATATCATCTTCTGCAATGAAGATTTGGTTATATCTTGAATAACCATCTATAAAACTTAGAATTTCATTTTTTGCTGCAGAATCGATTAACATATCTGCGATTGGCATAAAATACTCATCTTTCGGCGTAGCATTATTCAAGTCTCTAAAATCAATGCATACCCTTAACTTTCCATTTTTCTTCATTACAGGAACAATATTCGAAACCCATTCAACATAACGTGTGGTTCGAATAAACTTTGCTTTAATCAACCGTTCTATTTCTTCCTTAATCTTTTGATTGATTTCAAGAGGAAAACGACGAGGAGTTTGCTTTATAGGTCGAGCATTTGGTTTCAATGCTAATCGATGTTCTACAAGAGAACGATCGAGACCGGGCATTTCATGATAATTTCAAGCAAAATAATCTTTGAATTCATGTAAAAGATGGAAAAGTTCAGATCGAAACGGATATATAAGATCTTTACAAATATAAGTGATTCGAACATCATCAAGAGACCCTAAATTAATTTCTTCTAGGGGATCTTGAGATTCAAATCCTTTAAAATGATCCTCATCTTTTACTGAATATTTTTCGAAGCCCAAAGGTTCTAAATCATAGATGCAATCAAAAGAGAAATCAACAGATTCATTATAAGCAGAACAGACTTGATCTTTTACTGGATTAACAACAGCTTGATTTTCAATACAATGAACTTCTGCTATTAGATCAGCAGTTCGACTAACAATACCGTTTGCATTACACAATGAAGAAAAACTTAAACCATGACTAAAATCGATTGAAGATATCGAGTTGTTAAAACTAAAAGAAAATCTTGCATTCCTAAATGATTCCACTTCATCAGAGGAACCACCTTTATTTTCTACAGAAGAGAAATTACTTAAATAATCATTTAAAGTTACCAGGTAATTCGAGACATCTTGAACATGGTCCATGGAGCAATGCCTCAGATCCCTTAAGATGAACAATCCCAGCCAGTTGGGATCACATTCAGATGTGGATGGTGCAACTTCACTATTAAACCTTCTGAAGACAAGTAGCAGCCCTCGCAGTTATAAGAATTCAACGACCTGTCAACACTTAAAGGCTTCAGTTTTGGGTTATACACCCTGAAATCGACATGTAGTTGTTCGACATATAGATTCGAATCTGCCTTAACAACTTCAAATTTGCCATCCTCTGTCCAAAGGAGGACACTTTGATGCACAGTAGAAGGTACATCCTTAACTCCATGGATCCAATCTCGACCCAACAAAGCATTGTGACTTGCTTTTGAAGGCACCACAACAAACACAGTGTTCCATTCAAATGACCCAAAGTAACCAGACCTTTTGCAGGAGTAGAAGAACCACTAAAGTCGGTTACAGCAATATTGGTGGGAACCAAATCATCAGGACGCTTACCAACCTTCATTAGCATCCTTTTTGGTAAGAGACTTATTGCTGCTCCACCATCAATCAAGACTTTATTTACTTTAATCCCACTCAAAGTAGTGGTAATATGAAGTGGGCGGAGATGAGACTTTTGCTTTTCAGTGGGTCTCAGAAAATACCCTGGTTCATCCTCATATCGGATGAAAGAAAATGCTTCTTCAGCATCCATGTCCATAATCTTCTTCAGGGTCACCCTCATACTTGCCCAAATACTCAGTTGGAATAATCAAAACAGTTCCAACCATCTCATCATCTCCTTCCTCGAAGTATTCTTCATCCAAATCTGTCCCTCTGTCTTTATCAGTTCCTGGAGAATGAGCTATTGCCTTACCTTTCTCTAAGTTTGCAGGAGACAAAATTCCCTTTGGGCATGTCTCTCCATTAGAAGGAAAGACTATTTGGGAATGCACCGAAGGCGTTGCCCCCTTGCCTTTGTCCCACTGAGGCTTCTTATTCTGATTTAGATTCCTTCTTCCTCTACCCCTTGGGTATCCTCTGGCTCTACCACGCTGATAGGGATACTGATTTCGAGGAGGTCTTCGATGTCCCCATTGTGGATTTCGTCGATAATGAACATCTCAATTCTGGAATTCTTGACAATTCCGAATCCACTGGACACCTATACCCTAAGAACAGCTCAACAGTGTAACAACATTTTGCTGAGGGGCCTTGGAACTTTGTCCCTCTATACGCCGAATCGATTGCCTCTGACGAGCTTGCTCCTCTCTATGAGCTAACTCCTTCTTCATCTTTTCTTTTTCAAAGATTACTGCAGCTTCAGCATCGAATACAATATTACACCGTGGACACAAAGATACATCACAATCTTTGATCTTTTACTGCACCAAGAAATCTAGCAGACCATCTCCTGCTCGAGGGTATACTGATCGAACTTGTGACTCGAAATCATCTAGAGCCACATCAAAGTCATAAGACATACCAACCATATTTACTCCAAAATATGGTTAAGCAAAACCAGCTTCAGCGTCAAAAGGATCAACATCAACCTTTATTTCTTTTTTCCCATCATCGAACTTCAAACGCCTTTCCATTATAGCCTCCTGAATTAAGTCCCTGAAGCGAACACAACTATTAGTCGAATGACTGGTTGCTTGGTAAAATTTACAATAAGGTTTCCCTTTTAAATCCTTCACCGAAAGTAAGGTTCTACCCTCAGGCAGAATTAATTGTTTATCTTTAAGCAACACATCGAAAATCTGATCAGATTTCGAGATATCACAACTATATTTCTTCCCGCTCTTTAGTTTTGAATCATTCTACTTTTCATTACTAGGGAGCTTTTTGAGTAAGGAGCAAACATTTGGAGGACCTTTCTTAAGTTTAGCCAAATTAACCTCTGCTTCGAGATTGAAATCCTCCTCTGAGGACTCCATGGTCACATAAGCAACCTTTTCCTTTCGAGTAAAAGGTTTACTTTTTAACTTTTGTTCATTCCTATATTTTTCTTTTTCTTTCTTCATTAATTCGACCTGACGAACCCTTTCAGCCAGATGGGCTAAGTCAGGAATATGCACATTAAGCAATTTTCGATACATATAGAATCCTAACCCCATAAGTGCTATTTTCACAACTTCACTCTGAGGTAATGACACGTAGCACCTACTTCTAGAATTTTTGAAACGGATCATATAATTATCAATGGTTTCACCATCTTCACGTTTCAAAGCAACTAGGTCAGTAACTACTACATTCAATTTCTCTCAATAAAATTGAGCGTGAAAAGCAGTTTCTAATTGATTCCATGTCGTTATCAAATTTGGTCTGAGATTCAAAAACCAAGTAAACGCATTCTTCGTTAATGAAGAAGGAAAAACTTCATTTTCAAATTCTCATCATTGGCTAGATTCCCAATCTCGACCAAATATCGAGCGACATGTTCGGTGGTTGTCTCTCTAACCTCCCCTGCAAATTTTGTGATTATTTTTGGATTCTTTACTCCTCTTGGCTCGGCTATTTGAACTACTTGAGGAAAGACAGACACAAAATGGGGTCGATTCATAAAACCAACATTCAAACCAACTCGATTGAGCACTTCTTCCACAATTCTTGTGACTTGATAACGTTCACCACCATGATTAGCACGTAATCTGGCTAGAACATCATCTGCATTTTGACCTCGAATAACTATCTAAGGATTCTCTCTGTTTAAAACATTGTTTTTATTTTGAAATATATTTTCAAATCCCTCATTGTTCCCTCTGCCATCATGCCTTTCACCTTCATCATAATCAACGATTCGAGCAATTCACTCGACTTGCCTTGCAAGATGTTCAAATTTCGATTCGTGATCAGCCATCATAGGATTTAAAATTGTGGTCATTTGCTGAGTCACTAAGTTGACTAGATCATGATGACTTTTCTCTACATGCTATCGAAATACCGCCATGGAATTAGAGGCATTCGATGTAGAGGCCACATTATAATCACGTGAGTACTCAGAATACTGTTGTGGGTTTTGAGAATTATTTCCTCCATTTACACTCCTGAAACGAACAGGAGGAACAAAACTATTCACCGGTGCAGTATAACCGGGAGGAAGGCCATAAGGAGGCCAACTAGTAGTTATTGGAGGCTGGATTGGTGGTAAGGTACCACGTGGACGAATATTACGTCCAGTATTTTCAGTTTGTACACTAGTAACCACTATACTTTCACTTAGAATCACACCTTCCGAATATGAAGTAACGTCCGAAGATTGCACAGTTACTGGTATGCTATCATTGATGGATGAACCACCATTCACATTTGACGCTTCATCAGTCATGCGAATAATCTTTCCACTTCTTATTTGCATATACCAAATGACACCATGAAATAAATCTTTTAACACACTTCAGTTTAAAATTGTCCCACTGGGTGTGTCATTTTATTTTGTCGATTTTTAGCAAATCGATGGTGGTTCGATTCTAATGGTCTAGGAGTGAAACCTGCTCCTCTTTTGCAGGTACCAGTTCTATAAGTGCATCAAAGGTTCTCGAATTAGACGAGTATTAAAACAGAAAATAAGTTCAAAAAAATGCCAAAAAGATAAAAGAAGTGTAAAAGAAAAGATTCACAAAGTAAATTGACTGAAATCGAAATGATTTGCACCGAATTTAAACAACACGGTAAAATGCCTTTGACTGAACCAAAGGACTTTTGACATGGAAATTAAAGATGCTGAAATATAAATTGGACAGGAAGAGTAAAGTTTTACAAAAGGTATAAATGAAAATTTAAAGACAATGGAAGGAACCCTACAGAAATCAAACTCGAATGCAGACTCAGAAATTTGCTGGGGATGTGAGTGTGCTTGAGTGTATTTCTGAAGAAAAGTTCCAACCCTCGTTTCTGCGAACTTGCTAGTATTTATAATCTACTTCTATAACCGACCACTAATTGCATGGTGTTGCCTTGTATGCACATTCCTTGGTAACCGTTCCCGCTCTTTTGCTATTGAACATTACCAATAAATTTCCAACTCAGAGAAAAGTCTTCAACTTCCTCCTCTGTATAACCGCTCGATTCTCCATTTTAAAAGTGTCATTCGATCCTCTATTCGAATTATTTTTCCGATTCACTAAGGTATCCAAATCGAGTACACATCAGATAACTTTCATTTAACACTGGTACGTATACCTTTTCGATTTCTGCTCCCTTCTTAATATCTCTCCAACATTTTGAATTAGCTTATCCTTTCGAAAATATTTCTCGACCAACACCTATAAATACAAATTTTTATATTATATAATAATAAAATATAATATAATACTTATCTTATCTCATATTTGTTTACAAAATTTTAGAACTATATACGTGTCCCTAAAGTACTTTACAAGTATCAATTTGTATTATGAGTTTGATCGCTAAATTCCAATTTTATAACAAACATGGGTCTTGCATGTTTCCAGCTTATACATTTTATTTCAAAATTTCTGTCACCATCCCAAGATATTATTAAATGTTTATATTACCTCTTTTATTTAGTATTTATTATTTTATTTGATCAAGATGATCATAATTAGAAGGAATAAAAAATGTTTATGATAAAAGATAACACGATTGCTATTTCACAAACCATTTTTTTCTTGGTGATTACTCTCGTACTCCAATATTTATGATAAAATTTATCTTCTGTATATGTAGATCAATACAATATAGACATATGATATTATTAATTTTAGTCAATTAATAATTAAATAATTTTAAAAACTTAAAATTTAATGTATTTTAAAAGTAAATTAAATATTATTTATATACAAATACGAATACGTATATACTGTAATCATATATGATTAATTATGATTAAGTATTTTTGTTTATTAAAATTAATACAAAATTAAAATAAAAAATATCTTCCCTTATCCATCAGTGTTCTCTTCCCAAAACACTAGTTCTTGTCTTTTGTTCTAAGTCAGACTCCTGAACACCCAACCCCTCAGATCTAAACCTCTCCCACCATCGTCGTTCACTGCCGCTCACCGACATCGTCAGATCCCTTCTATCTCTCACGCCTTTGTCTACCTCTATCTCCATCACCGTCTATGCCATCGTTAGCTTCTGTGACCCCGATTACAGCGCCCCCTGTTTCTGCCTCCAACAGCAGTGTCGCCACCGTCTCTCACGTCTTGAGCCTCCGTGACCTTTGTGTTCGCCGCCTCCGATCCACCAGCATAGCCGTGTTCTCCATCACCGTCTCTGACGTCCACATGTGACCCCCTGACGTTAGGTTAGGTTTTCATCCTTTAAATTATTTTCTGTTCACCCTCTTTCAAATAATGAATTTCATTTTTTTTGTTATTTGGGCTTGTTTCGATGCTTGCATGTTCAAACCGTGATGAGTTTTATTTTGTTGATTTCTTTATGGATCAAATTTGCTGCTATGGATACAATTTTTTGAGCTGTATATCTACTATATAGATTGATCTTTTAGATTAATTGCACTATATGTTATGATTGACTCTGGAATCTGAAGTAATCACTCGCCTAATTGGAATTATCTTTTTAGTTGTTGAGCCAGTATAAGTTCATTGTTTAATCCTAAAATTGCTACTTGGATTCTTCTTTAATTATCACTCCAAATTACAGAAGAAAAAATAAATGATTAGTTGTGTGTATACCAATTCCATAAAAAGTATTTGCATTAGTCAAACAGGTTGCTTCCTTAAAGTAGTCTTGTCTTCGTATTTTTTATCCATTCACATTTTAAGATTCTGGTTAACAATGAGAATTAAAACATTATCCACAATAAATTATTGTCAACTTAGTAGATTAAAGTCTTAGGAAGAAAAGAATGAAGAAAAGGAAGAGAAGAAAAGTTTAAAGAGCGACTTTAATATTTAATTTTCTCTTGAATGCAGCTGAGTTATGTTTGAAGTTTCAGAATTCAACCTATCATAAAGCTCGGTTAAGCTTTTTTTCATTTTTGTTTGGAGTTTCGGAATTTGACATATCATGGCTATCTAATTTATTTAAGTTTTTTTTTGTGTGTTTGAAGGCAACCTCATCATTTCCATTCTTAATTTTTTTTGTATCTAATTTAATTTGGTTGTATTCGTCTTCTATCCCTCATGTCTATAGACATTTAAAAAGTTTCATGTTCAGTTTAAGTGGTATCTCTTCTCTGATTGTCATGAGTTGTGCAGAGATGTTATTGGTTTCAATCCATCACATCTCCATTGCCAATCTACAAACCACACCCAAATAAAAAGGAGAGAGAGTTAGCAAAATTGACTTTTTTTTTCTTTTGTACTGTACAGAAGAATGCTGGTTTTACTTTCAGTCGGCCAAAATTACCTTATTTTTGTGAATTAGTCTATATGTAAGATAGAAGGAGTATTGTGGGCTACTACTTAGATTTGGGAAAAGAGAAGAAGTTGGGGATCAATTATTTTTTTTTGTAACATATTTAAATGAGCAAGTATTTGAAGTTATTCACCTTTAAGATAGAAGGAGTATTATTTATTTATTGTCATCATTATTATTAAGTACAATGGTAAAGCAAAATATTATGTCATTTAAGAAATTTTTCAAGTAAGGTTGAAAAGTTAAATTGTATATTATTTACTTGAATAATGATGCTAATAGTCAACAAATATTTTTAATATACGTGTAATTACTAACAAATATTTTTTATGTATTTATATTATTTTTTATATTTAATAAAAAAATTATCACATAATCTCACTAGTATTACTTTTTTAAAATCATTCTTTTGAAAAAGTATTCTAGAAACAAATAAATAATTTATATTTTAAAATTTGAATTGAACTTGATTACATATTAATTACTGATTGTCATCATAATTATTAATCATTATTTAACATTTATTCTCACCGATCAAATATAAAGTAGTAACGTATTAATAATTTAATAAGATATGTTTAAAGACAATAAATTAAATTAATATATCTTTAAAGAAAAATATCGAAATAGTTGATTTCTAAAATCAAAAAATTATAAAGACATTAATTTGGGGCATAAAAACAATGGCTTCAATTGTATTATGTCACTAAATATGCATGGATTATAATTTGAGAAAGATATAGGTAGATTTAAAAAGTTTTAATATTTGCATGCTTATCTAACTCATCATGAAATTAAATTTGTACACATATTAATAAATTATTAATTGAATTGAATACATTCATGCATGAATCCATCATGATTTTGAGCCATTAATTGAATTGAATTCATTTACATGCATGAGTCCATCATGAAATTAAAATTGTACATGTATTAACAAGTCATGACTCATAAAAAGTAATACTCAAATTAAGCATTTAATTTCCAAAAAAAAATATTTATTAAAAACTTGCAAAATATAAAAATTAAGAAACTTGTATTTCAAACTCTAAAAACAGAGATTAAAAATTACACATAACGATCTCAACAATTCTACCACATTATTCCAAAAAAATTTAAACTCAAATAAAATTACTTTTTAATTAAATTCTTATTTTTCTCTTCAATCTTCTTGTAGTTCTTTTTTGCAACTTTCAAAATGATTCATTGTTTTATATTGTATCATTTGATAACCAAATCAAGAGCAATGCGCATTCTTGTTGTGTCGTCAATCTAAAATTGAAATATAAAATAATAAGTAACAAGTCATGAATTTAAAACTAACTAATAATTATTTAATAATATTAAAGTGTGCGTACTTTGAAGGAATAATTGTCATTTTTAGCACAATCTTTCATCCAAGTTGCTACCCAAATTTCACAATTATTACTGTTTTAATAGTGTAAAAAAAATCACATATAAAAAAGTATACAACATAATATTAAGAAAAATAAAATAGAGATAAGATTATATCATTATGAGCTAATTTTTTGTTCTCCTGTTTCTATATGCTTTGGATACTTTAGGCCTAACAGTGGTTTTAAGATCATAAAATAAGTCATCTTGAAGCATCTCTTCAATGTAGATAGCCTGTTAATTTGTTAAGTTAAATTAGTATAAATATTACTCCTATACAAACGCTTACATATGAATCATAGATGTTAACGCTATAGATTTAAATAATTACCAGCTTCCTAATATTAAAATTCTTTCTCTCCATTTTTTCATAGTTTGGCTTAGAGTCCAACCAAATTATTTGACGTTCGTGCATATCAAACATAACAAGATATAAATGGATGTTGTCCTCATTGACAGACACAAATATCTAAGTATAAAATCAAATTAAATAAATTTTAATAAAAGTAAATATTGAATATTAAAGTTATATTTAGTTCAAGTTAAAGTATTTTTACATTACGAAGAGTTTCTACCTTTCCCATAAAAGATTTTTGATACTGTACTATTATTTTGGAAAGAGGATTTTTTTCCATGAGTACAAGTTTTTAAACAAGAGTAAAAATATACATTAACGATATGTAATATAATATATAAGAATAAAACAAGTTAATTATATGTAATTAATAATTAATTACTTACAAAAAATACAGTAGGCATATACTAATGTCTTAGACACCTCAAATCTGACCTTTTCTCATTAGTTAGCATATGAGCATACCCACATAGTATCTAAATACAAAAAAATCAAATTCAATTGACTCATTTTTTTTAGACAACAAAACATGAAAATTAATATAATTATTTTTTTTAAAAAAGTGATAATTAAGAAAAAAATACTTATATCTTCATCAATTCATTTCTTGGAAATTAAGTTGAAAAAACTATCCCTATTTGCATCAAACTTGGGACCTCTTGCTAAAATTACATGTCTGTTATGATTTTTTTTGCAATAAAAAAATGTAATTATTTAAAATCTTATATATAATATTATAAAACACTAAAAAAAATTATAAATTATATATATGATTGATATTATATCTACCTATTAATTTCATCTTCTTTGTTAGATCCAAACATATATATAGCCACTTGTATGTCTGTTTCATCTAATTCCATTTCACAGATGGTCTAAATACAACCAGAAACCACTGTAATTGAACCAATACATAAAAATAAATTAGGAAATTTTTATAACACAAATTTTAGAATGCAAAAAAATTTAAAATCTTCAAAAGATCCACTTATAAAAAAGAACAAAAAATTGTAACTTACAAATGGTGCTTCAATTCCAGAATCGTTCTAGCGCAAATTTAAGTTGGACAAAGTGTTATGGTTGATGGAATATCCAGTTGGAGAACCCTTACCCAATAAAGACTTTGGAATTTAAGTTGGTGACGACTTTGGAGAATAGAGTTTTTTCCCAATTAAAACTGAACCTTTGCGTGGTAATTCTTTTTTACGCCCAGCATTAGTATTAGTCTTCTTGACTATTGTTTTAGCACTTTTGTCTACAGGAGACTTGAGTTTTCCCATAATAGCATCGGTTAGTGGTGTGCTGG